>NC_090188.1:23594123-23726623 GCF_024679245.1 Pseudorasbora parva | reverse complement strand
CAATCTGTTTATGAACTTTTTAAAGCCACAAAGTGGTAGTTGTGTGGGCTGTCAATGGAGGGACAGAATTCACTCACACTGTGGCCAAAATCTAATATTTACGACTATGTGTATGTCTGAATACATAGTATTCGGTAGAAAAAGTAGGTGAAAGTACCTGGATGATCTACTATAATCTGCAAGATTCTGAATTGTACTTTCGATGAGGCCACAGGAACGGATTTATGAATGAAAGTGAAACAACACATCTGACGTTGGTAGGTCACATGATAACTTTGCAGATGTAGTACGTCCAAATTTCATTACCCATATTCATACTATGTAAAACACTTTTTAACGATTGTGAAATAAATTCAAATTCAAATGTAGTACCTACACAGACAGTACACAATTGTGGACGCAGTGTAAGATTTCATTTAAAATATCTTCATTTGTGTTTCAGAGATAAATAAAACTTTTACAGTTTTGGAACAACATGTTTTGAACCGTATGAGCTGAACACTTGGTGTTCAGTTGCACTGCCAATAATCAGACCTGGCATAGTGCTGTCAATACCAGAATGGCATTTTTTTAAATCTTATTTAATCTTATTTTAGTTTTAGGTGAACTAACCCTTTAAGATTTTACTCTGGGTGGAGCAGCCCATTTTAACTTTGCAGAAATAGAGCCAAGCGCTCAACAAAATGTTCAAAAGGAAGAAATAGCTCATTTGTCTTTTTAATCGTGTCAACCCTGGTTAGAACATGGTTTTAGAGAGCAAGTGCTAAGTAAATTTGCTTCGGTTGGTTTGACGACTGGCCCCTTACTTGTTCTTTCAGGTGTTGTGTTGTAGGCTGGTGGAATTAACAGACATGTGAAATACATGTTTAAAGATAACTGAATAGATTTGTCACAGATTTGTTGAAGTTCCGTTGCTCAGAGTAGCATGTCTGTGAGCTCACGAAATGTGAGAATTCTCCTATGTACTATTGAAAACTCTCTCTTCCTCTTTGCTTTTATTTAGCAAAATGACCTACAAGCACAAGGGACTTTTAAACTCTGAACATACGTTTTACTGAGACATTACAAACATCTCTCTCTCTCTCTCTCTCTCTCTCTCTCTCTCTCTCTCTCTCTCTCTCTCTCTCTCTCTCTCTCTCTCTCTCTCTCTCTCTCTCTCTCTCTCTCTCTCTCTCTCTCTCTCTCTCTCTCTCTCTCTCTCTATCTATCTCTCTCTCTCTCTCTCTCTCTCTCTCTGTCTTTTCCTTCCTCTTTTACTTTGTCACATTGGCAGTGTTTCAAAGTAACCTGAGATCCATCATTTTAAATTATGTTTTATTAAATTGGTGTTTGCATCAGTTGTACTGAGGCCCTTGTGAAATGTGAAAAAAATGCTTCTCTGGAGGGTGTCTGAAATGGGAAATTGCAAGATATCATGAGACCTCATTAGAAACACACGTGCATGTTGGTGAGGGGATTTAAAGCAAATAGGATTTAATTTATCAGGAAATCAGAAACATTATGTTAAGGAAAATATCTCAGAGATAGAGTCCTTAAAGGGCCTTCTATGCTGTTCAACAGTTCTACAATACTTTTAGAAACATGCATGGAGAAAAGACGCATGCTTGTAAACACATTCAGTGGCTGGTTTAGAAAAATAACATTTAAGTTATTTATTCTGAATAATGTCTTAATTTCCTTAAAGTTTTATATCGTCTAAAATATACATGACTTGATTCTATAAGTTGATTTTCCTTCAACAGATTTCAGGCAGCAACTATTAGGTGTGTAACAATGTTTTAATAGGCACTTAAGAATAAGACAAACCCTAACAATCTCGGTTTTGGAATAAATGACAGGAGCACTGAGTTCTCACGGCACACACTCCCATTTCCCTTTTCAGTCCTTCGTTCTCTCTGTTTTCTTTAGTTCTGTTAAACGTGACAGTTT
Organism: Pseudorasbora parva; assembly: GCF_024679245.1. Lineage (NCBI taxonomy): Eukaryota > Metazoa > Chordata > Actinopteri > Cypriniformes > Gobionidae > Pseudorasbora > Pseudorasbora parva. The sequence goes on along the minus strand of NC_090188.1, from coordinate 23,724,694 downwards.
AAAGTAATAAATACGAAAAGCACATGGGATAATATTTAGAAAAAGATATAGAGACAGAGTGAGAGTCTGAGATATATATTTCTATTTCTTCTCTGGACTCGTTGGGTAAATTCCATTTATAATCCTACTAATTATCTAACTAATTAACTTGAATATATTTGGATGTGGGTATAAGTACATTCTTCTACATAAAATATAAGTTCTAAATAAAATCTGGTATAAATCACTGCAGTACAAGTCATATTTTAATCATATTTCATTAAATTATCATAATTATTTATTAGGCTGGTATACCATGTGTTACATCAATTATTTACAGATGAAGAGTGCAGATCCAAAAGCCTCTAAAAACGACTTTGGTCAAAAATTAGATAACGATTTTCCACGTATAGTATACGTTTATAAAATACTTTCACTTACTTTTGTAAAACCCCCTAATTCCCAGCCTCTGCGCATTCAGAAGTACCGGTACTTAGGTAGAAACCTATACACATAGGAGCCTGACAAAAATGCTTATTTTAAAGAAAAACATCAGACCGAGGCTTTTGCATCTGAAGTCTTCAGATACAAACCTGATCATTTATTCTCTGTCTATTGATGACTGATCTGTTTTTATCCAAAGTAACTTGAAAGTCATGGCTCAAAAGATCCAATGATTCTAGTTAATGGCAGTTCTGGGTTTAAACCTTGAACCAAGCCTAGCCCTAGATTTTTAACTACTAGCCAACACCCCAAAAATTGTAACAGATCATTAGATCATCAAAGGTCTGGTGGTGTGCGTGCGTGCATGTGTGTGTGTGTGTGTGTGTGTGTGTGTGTGTGTGTGCGTGCGTGCGTGCGTGCGTCCGTGCATGTGTGTGTGTGTGTGTGTGTGTGTGTGTGTGTGTGTGTGTGTGTGTGTGTGTGTGTGTGTGTGTGTGTGGATCTTGGCATGAATGCAGAGAATAATAAATGATTATACTGCTGGCAGTAACAGTGCTTGTAAATCATGCTGTTTGGATGCTCTTATGCATCCAGTTACCAGATGAGAAACAGGGAGCTTGGTATGGTTTTGTTATGCATTAGAAAACAGTAAAACTCTGCCCTAAATGATAAGCTACTGGCACTACAATATACACGGTTTTATGCCGTTTTAACCCTTTAATTACATTAAAATTAGAGCATGATTTACTCACACTCAAGCCATCCTATGTGACATTCTTCTTTCAGGCAAATAAAATCGGAGTTATATATATAAAAAAAGTCCTGACTCTTCCAAACTTTATAATGGTAGTGAAGTCCATAAAAGTGCATATATCCATCATATAACTGCTCCATACGGCTCAGGTGGTTAATAAAGGGCTTCTGAAGGGAAGTGGCGTTGTTTGTGTAAGAAAAATATCCATATTGAAAACTTTATAGAATAAAATATCTAACTTTCGTCAGTCAGTGGTACGCAAGTCGACTTAAAAGAGTATCCCCTGATGTGATGTACAGGAGCATTGCAAGCTTTGATGCCTCTCATGGATAGTGCTGGGCAACAAACTTAAGCCCCTTTTCTCTTGTGTTGAAATCCTCTGCCATTTCTCTTTAAAAATTCTTATTTTAGACTTCAAATTCATGACCAGTGTTTTGTTTTGCTTGATCCTCTGAGCTTCTGCATTCACCAATACGCATGAGGGTTCAAGGGTCAAGGGTTACTCTTTCACTTGCATAGCGCTGACTGCCGGAAGCTAGCTATTTTAGTCTGTAAAGTTTTAAATGTGTGCCATTTCCCTTCAAAAGGCCTTTAATAACCCACCGGAGCCATGTGGAGCAGTTATATGATGGATAGATGCACCCTTTTGGACTTCAAAAATGATAAAACAATTTACTGCAATTATAAGGTTTGTCTGAAAGAAGAATGCCATATCCAATAGGATGACTTGAGGAAATCATTGACTAATGTTCCTTTTTTGGGTGAACTAACCCTTTAACTTATGTATATGAATAACAATGAGCAATATGTACACCTTATTAATCTAGGTTTATAAACATAGTATGCCTCATTGGTAATTCATAAAACTTGAATTAAAGGAACACTCCACTTTTTTTGAAAATAGGCTCATTTTCCAAGTCCCTTAGAGTTAAACAGTTGAGTTTTACAGTTTTTGAATCCATTCAGCCGATCTCTGTATCTGGCGGTAGCACTTTTAGCATAGCTTAGCATACATCATTGAATCAGATTAGGCCATTAGCATTGCGCTCACAAATGATCAGAGACTTTATTTTTAAGATAATATTTTTTCAATTTAAAAATGTACTACTCTGTAGTTACATCATGTACCAAGACCAACGGAAAAAGAAAAGTTTTGATTTTAAGACCAATAGGAACTATTCTCTCACTCCTGCATAATAATCAGGGAACTTTGCTGCCGTACCATGGGTGCAGCAGCGCAGTGATATTACGCAGAAAAAATCAAAACTTTTCATTTTCCATTGGTCTTAGTACATGATGTAACTACAGAAGAGTCAAAGTATAAATAGGAAAATATAGTGAGTCTTTGGTCATTTTCAGGGGCGTGGGACTGGGGGGATAAAGGGTACTGAGTAACCAGGGCCTGAGGCAGGGAAGTCCGTTTTCTATACATACACATACATGGTACGGGGGCCCAGCAAGATGGTTTGTACCCAGGGCCCAAAATTTGGTGCTACGCCCCTGGTCATTTTTGAACGCGATGCTAATGGTCTAATCAGATTCAATGATGTATGCTAAGCTATGCTAAAAGTGCTACCGCCAGGTACAGAGATCAGCTGAATGGATTCCAAAACGGTAAAACTCAACTATTTAACTCTAAGGGACTTGGAAAATTAGCCTATTTTCAAAAAAAAGTGGAGTTAATGGTCATTTATACATCATGAAATAATAAAATGCCTTACATTAACATTAACCAAGACAAATAAATGCTGTAAAAGTTATTTTTATGTCATGTTAGCTGTAATGTTGAAATACATAATCTATTTATAAAGTGTAAATGCTATTTTAAAATGAATATTTTCTGGTCACTATGGCTTATTCTCTTCCTAAGAAAACCTCACATCTTCCTTAAAGGAGAACGCAATGAAAATATCTGCGCATGTCTGCAAGTGTGCTGGCATGCTTTAAAGTTTGATGAAGAGCATATAATATGTGTGTCGTTCCATGTGATGTAGTGCACTCGGTACATATGTATGTATGTGTGTATGTTCTGCTGGTGTTTGATGTAAAGTCTGTTCTACCTGTGGAGAGTGTGTGTAGTAATCAGTCCCATCTGTACAGACTCTGCCAGTAGCCAGATTGATGTCAGGGAGTGAACACACACACACACACAAACACACACACACACACACACGCACGCACGCACGCACGCATGCACAATATGAGACCTTTAATGGTGTACATGAGAGTACTTTCAGAGCATGTGTGTATGTATTTTCGTGTGTGTGTGCAGGTGCATTGGCTGCACAAGATCCATCAGCTGCGCCAGTGTAAACGGGTCCCATGTGCAGGAGATCGGTATCAGTTATCTGAGGGAAGTGCCATTTAACTTGAAACTCTGAAACACTGAGTAATGACACAGGAGTGGAATATGTATAACATTAAAGATAGAGAGGCGGTGGGGTATGGAGGAACTTGTTGACAATATGTGTAAAGCACCATCAGAGGTAGCTGTGATCCTTCATTTGAATTTATTACACTACAGAATTTTCACGTTATTGATTATCCTAGTTATTTCTACAAAAGCACCACCTGATTATAATAAAGCATGTACTATTATGTCCAAAATACCAGTGTAGCATATACAGTGGCCCCTAAAAGTATTTGGAGACTTAATCAAACTTAATGCCTGAATGTAGATAACAAAAATACCAAACCTAGTTAAATCTATGAATCAAGAGGTGTTCTCAGAACTAACTTAGCTTGTCTCTTCCATTTATGCAATTACTGTTATTCAGCTTGTCCTTTGGTATTTTTTTAGTAAAATCAGTTTCCATTGAGTGTCCATGCAAAATGAACTCCAGGTGTAGCTCTGCTCATCACATTAACTATGAACATATTTCACATTTTGCATGTCTCATTTCACAATTTAGTTGTATAATTATTAGAGTGTGTAGTGCTCTACAATTAATGTGCAAAAAAGTTGAATATGGACAATGTGTTAAGTGTGTGTGGCCTGGTAAACCCTATGTTATGGGGACAAAATGTCCCCACAAAGATGACAATATCCGAAAACCTTGTCCTTGTGGGAAAAATGTTTGGTCACCATCAGGAAAACTATTTCAAAATTTCCAAAAAAATTGAAAATGTAAAAACGCATCATGAAAAATGTGATGGGTAGGTTTTAGGGGTAGTGTAGGGGGATAAAAGATACAGTTTATACAGTATAAAAACCATTACGCCTATGAAAAGTCGCCATAAAACTTGGAAACACAATGTGTATGTGTGTGCGTGTGCGTGCATGCGTGTGCGCACGTGTGTGTGTGTGCGTGCTTTACTTCTTTCCAATAAATTTCATTATATGAAATTCTTATATAATGCAGTTACATAAATATTTTTTAAGGGTGGCAAAAAGTGTCCAAATATCTTTGTCTTTATTGTTGTATATGTTAAAACCTAAAAAGGGTTGTTGCTGTTTTTTAGTATATTCTCTACAAGCCTGCTTTTAAAACAGTAATATTATTATTGATTTTTCAGCATCATTGCTCCAGTCTTCAGTCACATGATCATTCAGAAATCATTCTAATATGATTTGGTGGATTATTATTAATGTTGAAAATAGTTGTGATTTCAAGGTTTCCTGGAAATGGTGATACCGTTCTATTCTTTGATTAATAGAGGAAAAACAGCATTTATTTGAAATACATTTTTATTACATTATGAATGTCTTTATATTGTCACTTTTGATCAAGTTAATGCATCATTGCTGAATATAAAGGTATTTTTAAAAATCACACAGGGCCCCAAATGTTTGAATGGTAGTGTATTTTTTATATATAAATGGGGCCACTGTATATACACACCACTGGATTATATATGTAAATATTCTTTCCGTTTTCTAATACCATCAGTCTGTCTGCTTTCATCATCACTAAAGTGCTTTTTTTTTACTGGTTATGGATATTCTTCCACACAGAACTCTTTATTTTCTCTTCCCTCTGATATAATTGTAGAGCTGTTGAATCGCATAGGGTATCCTTTCCCGAAGGCCGCTCTATGGGTTTTGAGTTTCATGTCCAAATGTGTGAGGAGTGAATTTATTAAGCTATAGAAGACTTTCAGGCATTCCTTCTGGTCTGACTAGAAAGAGGGATGTGGAAAAGAAGGAGAGAAGAATTGCTTTGTGGTTAATCTGAAAGATTAGTGAATATTTGAGGGATGATTATTGTGCAGTTGAGCAGAGGTTCGAGCAGCTTTACGGTGGGAACGTCCACTGTAACGGGAGGCTGCTGCCCAAAAGCCCTGACCTGAGATCAGATTACGTTCCCTACGTTTCCTCATTCACAATTAACTATCGGAGGGAGCAGAGCATATAAAAGAGCACTCAGAACATTCACTTTGTCTCCTTTTCCAATTGATTTTCCATTGGTTTCCTCCTCAAATGTAAAACTTAAAAAGCGTAAACAAAAGTTTTTGTATTTTATTAAACTCAATAAGCGCATATTTCCTGAACCGACTCTGTTGGGTGTTTTTTTTTTTTTTTTTTTTTTCTGTTCTCTCCACCGTGAGTGCTGGGAGTTTATGGGTTTACATTAGAGCAGAATTCATGGACTACAGACACTCATAAAAGTGACAGTATGCAGCACCGCCATATAAACTCTTACAAGCTCAACTGCACTGAGGCTCTCAGCTACTGGGGTCGATTTAAGAAAACCTCTTTCTCTCCCCCTCTCGTTCTCGCACTGTTTACTTTACATGCCTTGGGCTGAAATATGGGAGGGAAAATAATTGAAAGCAAAGTAATTTATTAGCTGTGTTCTCCAGTTCTCTGCTAATGCCAGTGCAATAAGTAGCAGCTAATGTAGAAGGGGGGGGGGGGGCTTGCAGCGCTGACGGATGAGTGCAGCTATGCTCCGAAACATTCCTGTGTTACGGCCGAACCCTGGAGAACTGTATTCTGGTCCAATGCATTCCAATGCTGTGTCGCATCCACACATAAAACAAATGTATCCAAAAACAGCCCTCCTCCCTAACTCTGTCTCTCTCTCTCTTTCTCTTTTCCTGCTCTTTTTGTTTTGTTTGCGTTTCTGTTTGTATCAGCTTTTGTTACACCCTCTCTCTTTGTGTACCATCACAAAAAGAACATCTGTGTCTCTCACATTAATAAGGGAAGGATATAGAATTGACTTCATATGTTATTTCCAGCAGTGCTCTCGCATTTTCAGGTGAATAAAATATAAATATTACAAAAGCAATGAAAAAAGCTCTCTTCCAAAAGAGCATGAAAAGTACATCCAAGAAGCAATGCTATTAAGGACAGTTATGTGGATTGTTATCTTCTGAAAGGAACAGAGAGATAACATTGATAAATTAGAATAAAGAACAGTGCGAACTCTCCATCTGAGTATGATGTATTGGGCACCACCCTGCAAATCTCAACATGGGTTGTCAGACCAAACAAACCTGAATGGATTTCTGTTGAGCTCAAGCTAGTTTTCAAATGTCGCCAGAAGAAGCAGCCATTTATGAACCCTCTTTACACATAGACAGCAAAAGAAATGGACACAGCGACCCCATAGACTTCAACGGCGAAAAGTAAAGTCAATTAGAAGCACTCACTTACTGATGGCTGAGCGTACTGCGCAGCCTCAGACTGAGCTTGACGGCGGTGATGTGACGTGAGGAACCTGTCTGACAGTTGTAAGTCTTCTGCTAGTTGTGGAAAGTGAAATCTGAATCACGTTGTTTAAATGTTTTGTCCCGTTGCTTTTGGCTCACTATGGGCTTCTCTCCATTCTTCTCCCTTGACTTTATCGGACTTTGTCTCCACGTCCCCCCGACTGTCTCATAGACAGTAAAAGATAGCCTGCGAGCGTCTCCTCAGGTCTATACGGTAATTTCTCAACTGTGCGACAGAGTCGCGTTGGTTATTACGTAATTGTTAGCCTATTTTTACAAAAACAGCTTCTACGGGGCAATAGTATAAGATACAAGGTAGTGGAGCCTTTTATACTGTTTTGTTTCTTTATAAATAAACAATGGAGAAGTGGAGTCTTTAAACGCATCAGATGTAAAGTTATTCACTGTCAAAGTGACTCAAAAATGAATGGGAGTCAATGGGATGCTAACAGCAGGTGATTGCTTGGTTAGCAATGGCCACCCCTACGGGTGGTACGCTTTCCGAGTGCTTGATTACCCCCTTGTCTTTACACTGCACACTGCTATATGTAATACTTGACATCCAAGGTTATGATATACTGTATATTAAACTGTTCACCCTTAAAATGTCAATTATTTTATGTCTCTCATATTACACAGTGGACTTGTGCTCTCTTTACAGGAAACACAAACATGGCTGGTGCCATCTTGCGTCTAAATTATTGTTTCCAGTGAAAATTATTAAATTAAGAATATTAAAGGCCCACCGAAATGCATTGAAATGTGCAGCATTATTCAATGTGTTGATTTAATTTTCACTGAAATAGGAAGACAGTTCAGGACATATTGAACAAAAATCAGCTTTAAAAAAAAAATAGCCAATAGCGTTTCATTTATATCACAGATTGTTCATAGCCATTGAGCTCAAAAAAGTCGCAGTTTCCTCCTAATCTAATCCCCTTTATTTCTCGCAGAATTCAAATTGATCCGATAAAAATGGGTTCAAATGGGTCTCTGGAGCAGACGTTTGTGCATGCTGCATTGGTTCCTTTCATTTGCCCCATTGTAAAGCATAATGATCAGACATACTGTAATGAACTTCCTAAAATTGTGTTGGTCCCACTTTTGCTGCCAAAACAGCCTTGACCCGTCGAGGCATGGACTCCACTAGAATCCTGAAGGTGTGCTATGGTATCTGGGACCAAGATGTTATCAGCAGATCCTTTAAGATCTGTAAGTTACGAGGCAAGGCCTCGAGGCAAGGACTCTCGAGGCAAGGACTTGTTTGTTCAGCACATCATACTGATGCTCGAATGGATTGAGATCCTGCGGAAAGAGGCCACAAACAAAAAGAATACAATTTCCATGAAATAGTCTACAACAATGATTAGGTTGGTGGTACATGTCAAAGTAACATCCACATGGATGGCAGGACCCAGTGTTTTTCAGCAGAAAATTGCCCAAAGCATCACATTGCTTCCACTGCCTTCTTCCCATAGTGCATCCTGGTGCCATGTGTTCCCCAAGTAAGCGGCCCACACGCACCCGGCCATCCAAATGATCTAAAAGAAAATGTGATTCATCACAGGGTTCAGCATGGTCACCCTGACTGGTCTGTGGCTATGCAGCCCCATATGCAACAAACTGCCATGCACAGTGTATTCTGACACCTTTCTATCAGAACCTGCATTAACTTCTCATGTAATTTGAGCTACAGTATCTCATCTGTTTAAACGGACAACACGGGTCAGCCTTCACTCCCACACGTGCATCAATGAGCCTTGGCCACCCATGACCCTGTCGCTGGTTCACCAATGTTCCCTCTTTGGACCACTTTTGATAGATACTGACCACTGTAGACCGGGAACACCCCATAAGATCTGCAGCTTTGGAGATGCTCTGACCCAGTCGTCTAGCTTTAAACACATCAACCTACTTTTTCCTGATTTTAACACATCAACTTTAGACACAAAATGTTCACTTGCTGCCTAATGTATCCCACACACTAACAGGTGCCATGATGAAAGTCACCTGTCATTGGCTACAATGTTATGCCTGATATACACTGTCTAAATTGTTTCCTATAGAAATAGTAGAAAATAGTAAATGTTTGAATACATGACTGATTTTAACTTTAGATTCTAGAGAGCATTTGATTAGAGAGTAAATCTGTTGAGAAGCTGAATTTAAGGTGATGTCATCAAATTCATTGATCCATATTGGCAGAAGTGTGAAACATTTGATAGCTTATATCTTCTAAAATCAAATTTTGTACTTGTTTTGGAGCACACTAACTAACAGTAAGTCTCACACATTCATACTAAAAGCCAAAACATGGGGACATATTTTAATGTTGCTGCAGTGTTCACACTTTGTAATGGATTATTTTGTTTCTTATCAGAAATATAGGTACAGTTATAAAATAATTTCAACAAGTCAATTCATGTCCAAATATTTACTTATTTGGAGAGTAGCTGGGCTACGGATGATAAGCATAATGTAGAGTCAGCAAGTCATTATTGTGAAATACACAACGACAGCATGACCAAGACCCTCACAATAAGCAATTGACAGGATTAGATGCACGTACTCTTTCCAAACTTTTCCCAAACTCATTTGGAAATGCAGATGACACTTATGGACATTTTCCAAAGAGAACAGTACTTCCTAATTTTGTATTCGCCATGTAATTTATCTACCATGCGAGTTATTTAGCGCAGCAATTAATATTGCTCCAACCTTATGTGTAAGGTTGAATCTTCATGTCCTGGATTTTTACACCTGGGCTAAATGAAAAATAGACACATTCTGTGATTTAGGAAAAGCTGATGTTTCCAAAACTAACAGATCACATTTTTGCCTTAATTCCTTCTGTGTTATAGCAGACCCAGAAAGCTGGACTTGGATTTCATTCAGATTTCTGAGCAGCACATAGCAAGCGAATGCAGTAAATCTAGGCAGGAGTGGAAGGCCTGTTATTCCTCCCATCTCCAAAATAAATGAGCTCACTAATTAATAGCAAGACGAACTTGTGTAAATCCTCTCCCATTGTTTCGCTTCAGAGAGAGAACAGCATGCACCTAACCAACACAGATCTAGGCCTACACATGCAAACAGAAGATGAGCTAGAGATTTAGAAAGGAGAGATAAAAAGTGAAAGAAAGACTAAGGAATTACATGGAAGGAGGACATATCCATTCGAAGTTTGATCAAATCAAACATTGAAGCATGAACTGCATCGGCACAACAGTATGCAAAAATGTTAAGCATGACGTATGCTGACTATGAGAACTGACCATTTTAAACTAGGTTTCAAGATGTCTCTTGAATTTCGATGGTTTCATGTTTTTGGCTAACAATAATTGTTGTCCTCACAAACCATGTTTATTATCCTGTTTTATGGTTTCTGAGCATTAGGACACATTATGCAAGCTTTCCATGTTGGCATCTGCCTAATTTAACTGGCTGAATGAAACTGCGCCAAAATACTGCAGGGTTTGTTAGGATGCACAGCCTTTGATGTCAACAGTAAAAGATGTGGAAAGAGTTTTCTCCTCCCTCTTAAAAGTTGAAAAGTCTATTTATGCTGCCTTCTTATCGCAGACTTTCCTCATTATATGGTTAGTTGCGTTTTATGACTTTTAGCATTGTTTCTTCCTTGCTGTCAGGAGTTGGACCTGCGATCCACTTTCTGCTTACAGCCCACAGTTCAGTTCATTGGATGCCCCTTTTTACAATATGTAAATTATGTCTCTGCTGTCTCTGAGTGTGTATGTGAAATATTAGCTCAAATATTAATATCCAAATGTTTGCTAAATTGTACTTGACGAGTTGGTCAATTCTTATTATTTCGTACAAATTACCTACCCCCTAACCCGCCCCTAAAACCTACCCATCACTGCAGTATAGACAAATCGTATGAATTCATATGAGTGAGGTCATATGAATTTGTACGAATTATAGCCACCTCGAACATATTTGTACGAATTGGTCATGAGATAGCATTGAAATACCCCACAGATCCTTATATATATATATATATATATATATATATATATATATATATATATATATATATATATATATATATATATATATATATATATATATATATATAAAAATTTGTGTCCCTTCTCTGTAAAAAATGCTGTATTGTTTTAACCCAATTGTGGGTCAAATATGGACAGACCCAACTGTTGGGTTAAACATTCAATTTAAAAATGTAACCCAATGGCTTTTTTGTCCATATTTGACCCAAATTTGAGTTAAAACAACCCAGCATTTTTAGAGTGTTTAAAAGCGAATGAGCTGGTGCTCCCTGCCCACTTTCTAGAAGAGGGCAGAGCTTCAAGAGCTCATGCTTCTGCATACCGGCAACAACAGACCATGACAATCTCACACACAGAAAATATCATAAACTGTCAATAACGGTGTTCGAACCGGAGTTGGACAATGATGTCTACAGAGCCAGAAAATATATGCTGCATGGTGTAGTTTAGTTTAATTATGGTGTACATCACACACAAAAAAAATGAAGCGTCCATTTTAACCATTTTAACATTTACAGTGATTTAAAAAATCACTGTAAGAGATGAATACACAGCACAAGAAGTGTGCTTTAAGTCTTATTCATGAACTCTAGCAGAGCATAAACATGCATAGCGAATTACACAAAAATTACAACAGTAAACAAATATATACAGACCTTATGCCTTTTCAGGGGGTGCTTAATAAACTGGTAAACTATATGTCCGTATATACTATAATATATGTTATAATAATATACAGTCAGACCAAAAATTATTCAAACACCAGATATAAATATTTTACTAGTGCAGGACACTTATAGTTCACTAAGTGGCTATAGCAAAATAAAGAAAACTGTTACATATTACACCCAAAAATACAGCTCTCCAATTGAAAACTTTCTTGTGACTGATCGCATCTCAATTTTTTAGTTGGCCAAATTGAATTTCTGTTAACTAAATTGCATCAATTTACAGAAATTCAATTTGGCCAACTGAAAAATGTAGATGTGATCAGTCACAAAAAATGTTGAATTGGAGACATGAATTGTGGACTACCAGTAAAATTTATTTTAAAAAAAAATTGAAACCTTAGAAGTCAGTTCCCTTTCGGGGAACTCGAGCTGCGTCGAAACGCTGTGAGAACGCCTCTGCGTTAATGCGTCGTGAAGCGCCTGTAGAACCATTCCATCGGAAAAAAGATCGATCGTCGGCGTGATGACGTCATCGACCGGAAGCTATAAAACGTCCGTGAAAACAAACAGGAACTAGCTTCTGTGCCTTCAGTAAGCGATCTGTGTGAACCTGTCTGTCTATTTGGTGTTTTTGTCTGTCTATTATCAGAGATTTTCCACCCTTTTGTTAAATATTCCATATATTAACAGAAAAAAGAGAAAATAAAATAGATAGAAATGGCGAGTGAAAGCAGCAATTTCAGAAAGTGTGTTCCTCCCTGCCCACGCTACATCACGGGCGGGGATACACATCTTCTCTGTGTTGCATGCTTGGGAGCGCAGCATGCCCAGGCAGCCCTCGAGGGGGCTGCTTGCGAGCACTGTGAGCGTATGCCACTGAGAACGCTGCGCTCCCGCCGGGCACTCTTCGAGGAGGGTGCCTCGGCTCGTGTTCCCCGCGGCTCTGGTCCCGCTGCTGCCGAGGCAGAGCGGAGGCTGCAGTCGTGGGGTTCACAATTGGATGTTGCAGAGGGGTTTGAGACGGGCGCTGCCTTATCTCGCGCTTCAGAACCTCAGCGGCGGGGCCTGCCATTCTTCCATGATTTGCACACCGAGGTGGCAACATCATGGAGGAGACCGGCATCATACCGTGTGTTCAGCCCTCAGACTTCGGTCTATAGCAACATCATGGGACTGAAGCACTACGGTTATGGGGCGATGCCAAAGGTTGAAGAGACGCTCGCGAGCCATCTCTCGCCTTCCTCGGCATCGTCCCTAAAGGCCCCGACTTTGCCCACCAGACCATTGAAAACAACGTCGGCACTGGTGGGCAAAGCGTACTCGGCGGCAGGTCAGGCTGCTGCATGCCTTCACACCATGGCGATAATGCAGGCGTATCAGGCTGACCTGCTCAGGGACTTAGATGGACGCGATGAAGTGGGGGGTGACGTCATAAATGAGCTGAGAACAGCAGCCGATCTGACTCTCCGGGCCACCAAAGAGACGGCCAGATGTGTTGGCCGCTCTATGGCAGCATTGGTGGCTACGGAGAGACATTTATGGCTCAACCCCACCGAAATCAAGGAGAGGGAGAAGAGCTTTCTGCTCGACGCGCCGCTGTCTCCTGGTGGCCTCTTCGGTGACGCAGTACACACTGTCACCGAGAGGTTCCAGGAGTCAAAGAAACAAGCTGCGGCGCTAAAGCAGTTTCTCCCTCTCCGCGTCCAGGTCCCTGGGGCTGCCGCTGACATCAGGCAGCCCAAGCCGAGTACGAGCTCCGCTCACAGGTCACAACAAAAGCAGAGCGTCGCCACTCGAGCTCCCCCTCAGCGCGGGGACGAGGGGCGGCGCTCTCAGGCGAGGTCTTCGAGGGGCAGGGCTGATCTGCGGACAGTCCTGATCGCCAAGAAGGCCTCGTCGAAGCGTTCCTGACGCCAGAAGCGTCAGGACGCTGAGGGTGGTTCCCCCCATAGGGAAGCGGTGTTTACCCCTGCCTACGGTACCCGCTTCCCTACGGCACCCTCGGGGGGCCGCGCTGCCAACCCCGCCGCAATGCCGGGGCGCAGTCGGTCTCCGCGGGCCACCCGAGGGTGGTCCGCACCCCCTCCGGGGGGCCCCCGAGCAGTCAAGTCAGTCGTTCCCTGCCGGTCCGCCGCTTCAGGGCACTGTATTTGCTGCTCAAAATACACCAGAGGCCAGCCTCGAGAGGCTGGTTCCCTTAGTAGATTTTCTAGACGAATGAAAACGTCTGTCAAATATATCTCGTTGGGTCCTGCAGATAGTAGAAAGGGGGTACGCCATTCAATTCAAGAGTCGGCCACCTCCTTTCTGCGGTGTCCTACCTACAGAGGTGGGCCCGGAGCAGGCTCTGGTAATGGCACAGGAAGTAGAGACACTCCTGCAAAAAGGGGCTATAGAGAGGGTTCCCCCTCCCAGCAGGGAGTCTGGCTTTTACAGCCGTTACTTCATCGTGCCGAAGAAGGATGGGGGCTTACGCCCGATATTAGATCTGCGGCTATTGAATCGCTCGGTGGCCAAGCTCAAATTCAAGATGCTTACACTCAGACAGATTGTAGCGCAGGTCAGATCGGAGGATTGGTTTGTCACCATAGACCTCAAAGATGCGTATTTTCATGTCTCCATCCTTCCACATCACAGGAAGTTCCTGAGGTTTGCCTTCGGGGGAGAGGCATACCAATATCGTGTACTTCCCTTCGGTCTAACACTGTCACCCCGCACGTTCACCAAGTGTGTGGATGCAGCTCTGGCGCCGCTGCGTCTGCAGGGCATCCGCATACTGAACTATATCGACGACTGGCTGATTCTAGCGAATACAGAGCAGATGGCGGTTCAGCATCGAGATGCTGTTCTCGCCCATATGTCGAAGCTGGGGTTGAGGCTGAACGCCAAGAAGAGTGTGCTTTCTCCGGCTCAGAGAACCACTTTTCTAGGTGTGAACTGGGATTCGGTAATTATGCGGGCGCAATTATCGCCAACACGCATAGCATCGATCCTGGCAGCCGCCAAAGAACAGAAGCTAGGCCGAGCCGTCACTGTGAAACGGTTCCAGAAACTGTTAGGTCTCATGGCAGCAGCGTCCAACGTGATACCTTTTGGCCTACTGTACATGAGGCCACTGCAGTGGTGGCTCAAAACAAAAGGGTTCTCCCCGAGGGGAAATCCGCTCCGCACGATCAAAGTCACGCGGCGATGCCTACGTGCTCTGGTCATGTGGAAAAACCCGGGGTTTTTATCTCAGGGTCCCGTGTTGGGGGCTCATGTTCGTCGCGTAACGCTAACGACAGACGCCTCTCTCACGGGCTGGGGGGCGACCATGAGTGGTCGCTCATCCCAGGGTCTATGGCAGGAACATCAGCGGCACTGGCACATAAATCGGCTAGAGATGCTCGCAGTGTTTCTTGCATTGAAACAGTTCCTGCCCGACCTCAGGGGCCACCATGTACTAGTCAGAACAGACAACACGTCCGTGGTGGCCTATATAAATCACCAGGGGGGTCTGAGGTCTCGTCCGTTGGACAAATTGGCACATCGGATCCTCCTGTGGGCCCAAGGGAAATTGCTGTCAATCAGGGCAGTATATATCCCGGGGGCCCTGAACCAGGAAGCAGACAGCCTGTCGAGACAGGGGCCGAGGCCCGGGGAATGGAGACTCCACCCAGAGGTGGTGGAGCTCCTTTGGAAGGTTTATGGGAAAGCAGAGATAGACCTGTTCGCTTCGGCGGAGAACTCTCACTGCCCGCGGTGGTTTTCTCTGACCCATCCGGCCCCGCTGGGGCTGGATGCCATGGTACAGGAGTGGCCGAGGCTGCCTCTGTACGCCTTCCCCCCGATTGTCTTGCTTCCAGGAGTTCTGGAGAGGGTACGCCGGGACGGGGCCCAGGTACTTCTAGTGGCTCCGAACTGGCCGACCCGAGTATGGTTTTCGGACCTGATATCTCTCCTGGAAGGCTCTCCGATGGAGATTCCGACCAGGAGGGATCTACTCTCTCAGGCGGGCGGGAGATTCCTGCACCCACGCCCAGAGATGTGGAAACTGTGGGCCTGGCCTCTGAGGGGGCTAGGCTCATAGAGGAGGGTCTCTCGGCCGAGGTCGTAGAGACCATCCTACACTCCAGAGCTCCGTCCACAAGGAAGCTGTACGCTTTGAAATGGAGACTTTTCTCAGCATGGTGCAGAGAACGCCAGTGGGATCCAGTTAACTGCCCGGTTGGTACAGTGCTGGAGTTCCTGCAGGAGAGGTTCTCTGCAGGGGTGACCCCCTCCACACTTAAGGTGTACGTGGCGGCCTTGGGTGCTGTCCACGTCCCTTGCAGTGGAGTGTCTTTGGGAAGACACCCTCTAATTACACGCTTCCTTCGTGGCACATTAAGGTTGAGGCCAGTTATGCACTCGAGGGTCCCAGCATGGGACTTGGCCATTGTTTTGAGGGGCTTGTCCGGACCTCCGTTCGAACCTCTAGAGGAGGTTTCGGATAAGTTCCTCACCTTGAAAACTATCTTCCTTTTGGCCATTTCATCCCTTAAAAGGATAGGAGATATTCAGTCCCTGTCAGTAGGGCCCTCATGTCTAGAGTTCGCGCCAGGGATGGTGAAAGCATTTCTGCATCCCAGGCCGGGTTATGTCCCCAAGGTTCCTACGAGCCCACGGGGCCCCATCACTCTACAAGCCTTCTGTCCTCCTCCATTTATGACGTCAGACCAGGAAAGGTTAAATCTGCTGTGTCCTGTGAGGGCACTGGATACTTATGTCCACAGAGCTGCCCTGTGGAGAAAAACTGAACAATTGTTTGTTTGCTTTGGACCCCCTAAGAAGGGGGCTCCAGTATCCAAGCAGAGGATGAGCAAGTGGGTGGTCGAGGCCATCTCACTTGCTTATGAAGCTACCGGGCAGCCATCTCCACTGGCTGTCCGGGCGCACTCAACCAGGGGTATGGCTGCTTCTAAAGCACTTTTGTCGGGGGCTTCCCTCCATGATATATGTAACGCGGCCGGATGGTCGTCTCCTTCTACCTTCGTCAGGTTCTACGAACTAGACCTGGCATCTACAGTAGGGGCACAGGTACTCTCGTAACCGTGTGCGCTTCGGCTTCACACATACGAGACACTTGGTCCTATGGCGATGTGGGTATAAGCGTTCTCACAGCGTTTCGACGCAGCTCGAGTTCCCCGAAAGGGAACGTCTCAGGTTACGTATGTAACCCTAGTTCCCTGAGGGAACGAGACGCTGCGTCGCTTTGCCATACTCCCGGCGTGTCCGTGATCACTTACTTCAGGCTTTATCAGAAGTTAGTTCCTGTTTGTTTTCACGGACGTTTTATAGCTTCCGGTCGATGACGTCATCACGCCGACGATCGATCTTTTTTCCGATGGAATGGTTCTACAGGCGCTTCACGACGCATTAACGCAGAGGCGTTCTCACAGCGTTTCGACGCAGCGTCTCGTTCCCTCAGGGAACTAGGGTTACATACGTAACCTGAGACGTTTTCTATACATACACATACATGGTACGGGGGCCCAGCAAGATGGTTTGTACCCAGGGCCCAAAATTTGGTGCTACGCCGCTGTATTGAGCCAATTGGTAAGCATAAGAGACCTCTTACAAAAGTATTAAAGAAAAGCTAACCGACCCCAACCTTTTGAACGGTTATATATCAAGCATTATTTTAATTAAATAAACATTAAACATTAGAACATCATTATAAACATTTAAATAAAATTCCGCGACATGTATTAATCAGTTCTGATGTCATAATTCATAACTCATTTCTTGACCACAGCTAATTGCTGCTTTGTCTTGGTTTATTATTGCCTGTTAAGGAGTGTCTGCGCTGTTGTTCTGACCTCTGGTGAACTCTGGCTCACTCTACTTGTTCCCAGGCAGTAGCAGCTGAAGTTTGGGGTCAGACTGACATCGCAAATATCATAAAACTGTGTATGCTTTTCCTTTCTGAGGAATAGAACAACAAGTTTATAAGTGTGTGTGTGTGTGTGTGTGTGTGTGTGTGTGTGTGTGTGTGTGTGTGTGTGTGTGTGTGTGTGTGTGTGTGTGTGTGTGTGTGTGTGTGTGTGTGTGTGTGTGTGTGTGGTCTCTGGAGTTTTGCTTGATGGAGCACAAAGGGAGATTCCGAGCACTCAAATTGTCTATTGAGAACACAGCAGTCAGAGATTGCCAGTGCAGGTGTTTCTAAACACAGTGACATTCACATTACAGCAATTATGAATACACACACGCTGCAGTGGAGAGTTGATGCATCTCGGAAAGTAAAGTAATATATCAAATTTTGTGACTAATTCATACACTCTCAGAAAAAAAGGTACACCGCTGTCACTGGGGCGGTACCCTATAAGGTATAAAAGTGAAAACTCACCCCTATTAGTACCTTAAAAGGTATTTTAAGAGTGCAAATTAGTACCTTAAAGTTACATAGCAGTACCTTAAAGGTACATATTAGTACATTTTCAGTTTTGTACCTTAAGGTACTGCCCCAGTGACAGCAATGTACCTTTTTTTTCTGACAGTGTAGGCTTATTGCACAGGCATATATTATCCACAATTAAGAGTAAGAGGATCTGGGCTAAATTTCTGATAATTTTTTTTTAAAAAGACTTAGATTGCCCCAAAATTATTTACTCACCCTCATTCGAAACTTGCACAAATTCTTCTGTGAAACACAAAAGAAGATTTTTTTGAAGAATGTTTTAACTGTTTTTGTCCATTCAATGAAAGTCAACACTAAAAACTACATTGGACTTTTCAACATGAGTGCATTTAAACCCTAGACTTTCATTGAAAACATAAAATAAAAAATAAAATAAAAACCTTCTTCCTCCAATGATGATGAATTGATTCGTTGTCTCATAACGCAAATACAATTTTGTTATATAAGAGTGCATTGATGCAATACAATTACATTTAAAGACATTTCAATATTTACTCTGACTTTCCGTCTCTTGCTGTGCGAATGGAAAGACCAACTGGTTCAAACATCACTTAAACCACTTCACATAACAAATGACCAGATGAATGACCTACAAAAACATGACATGTGCCAGAGTCTTTAAAATCTTTACCAGACACAAAGATGCAAGATAATGTACAGACTAAAGTAACATGCAACACATGACATGCCTGTGTTCTCATGAGCCCTCTCGGAGTAAAGAGCGCTGACACAGATAAATGGAGGACATTCAAATCAAACTACTGTGTATATGACTAATGGTCCATTAATGAGGACCTACTCTTTTGTAAACATACACAGAGCCAGCGTCTTTAAAATCTTTAACACATGTGAATGCTCTGGCTGCTGCCTGGTCAGTAGCGTGCTCCCTGATTGGTGTAACACATTATTTAGCCAAACGCATACGGTTTTGCATTTGCACGTGGCGTATGTAGTTGTTATACTAAAATCATTTGTAAAATGAGCCTTTGAGGAAAATGTTATTGCTCAGATGTTTCCTCCTTTCATATTTCAGGAGACTTAATGGAGTCTTGGTTATATTTCATTTCATTATTGACTTTGTCTTAGGTGTTTCACCTACAAGGACAAATAATCGCTCAACTGTTAACATGCAGTAAGAGTGTGAAATTAATGTAGATTACATGTGTAATATGGTCTTGGAATTTTGGAGTTTGGCATTGTTAAGGTCTCTTGTGAAACTCTAGAGGAGACATGTCTCTATTTGCTCCCCATAATCTTATTGGTCTTGGATAAAGGTGTCGAATTCAGTTCCTGGAGGGCCACTGTCCTGCAGAGTTTAACTCCAACCCTAATTAAGCACACCTGAACCAGCTAATCAAAGTCTTTAGGATTACTAGAGACTTTGAGGCAGGTGTTTTGGAGTTGATTGGAGCTATAAACATGCAGTGCATCTGAAAGTGTAAGGTGCAGATCCATTTGTCTGTGCAACACTTCTGTCGCGCCGCGCTCCACTTTATTCCTATGGGTGACGTCAAGCTACTTTAACGTGCTCGCATGTCATTCCGGGAAGGCTGCGCTGCTTTTGAACCGATTTGAACGCATAAATGACGGGAAGCGTCACAACATCACGCTTCAGTCGTGTCGCAAAAGTGGATCTCCATGGTTGGGCAGCTGATTGTTGTCCTAATGCCTTATGGGCGAATTACTCTGCAGGCAACGTTTGGCACAAAGGTATCTTAAACCTGGGATACACTGCACGATTTTCGGCTGTCCCAGACGAAAGAATGATATCGTTAAAAATTGTGACGATTTCTGTGATCGTGGCTACTAATTGGTGGTCCTATGATGTACAATGTGAGAGGTTCAAAGATGCCTTCATACCTTGGAAGGCATCCTCCGAAGGCAGGATTTTAAAGTTTTCGGATGCAGCCATGTTATGGACTTGATTTATATTAAATCATTTTCTTACTCAGTATGTTTGTTGTGTTTCCAGCGCAAATAATTATTGAATCAATTTACATTTGTAAATTGAGGAGCTCAAACCTTAGTAAACCCCCTTGCATGATCAATTTAAATTCTCTCCTCCCATACATTCTGTGTCTGAAAGGGAAACTCCTACAAATGCATATGAAGTAAGGTCAGCCACACATTTTCATCGATTTTCACTTGACTGCACTTCACGAATCAGAAGATTACTGCGGAGGCAGCTGACTTTGATAGAGGAATTTACAGCTTTACTCGCAAACTACAGTTCATGTTCATCAACAAGGTGATAACCAGGACCGTTATAAACTGAAATATACTTGATTTAATCAAAAAGTGTATCCAAGTAGTAATAATTTGGTGTTCGCTGTTGTAAGGACGACAATAGGGCTGTTCCGGTTAGCACTCATACTGCATGCGAACCGCACTCGAGCCCGACTGAACCGCACTCTGGCCCGCCTCTTCCAAGCGTGCCAGGTCCGACCAAACAAACCATGTCAGGGCACGGAGCGGAGCGCTCTCACTTGTCAAACGAACTGGGCTTTGGGAGTCAAACGCGCTCCGGCGCGGTTCAGAGAGCCTAGTGTGAGTACACCCTAAAAGACGGTTTGCATTGGCACAAGCTGTTAGTAAATCTGGCCCTTAATATCTTAAGTCATTTACTTTTCAATATTGATTTAAGATTGTTTAGATATTTGTACTGGAAAACAAGACAAAATATCTTTTTTTCTTCTTCATTATATTAAAGAGATCTTATTTGTGATTTTTCTTTCCTTTGAGTTGAGCCAATGTTGCTCTGTTGTGGATTGATGGACATCTTGAAGACATTTTGTGTCTCTGTAGCCTAGGAGATACTTTAAGCTTCTTCTGGAAATCTTCACAAAATACAATGGTTTTGTTAAAGCGATCCTTTAGAGCAGATTTCATATGCTGATGAAGGGTCACATTCTTCCGTTCTCTTTCATTTTGAACAAGACCAGACAACAATGCATCCCTCATGTCTCGTTTTGAATAAAACATATTGAAATGACAGTGTCCGTGCCCACAGCCCCGCCTCTTTTCTAAGTTTAGCAGCTCTGAGAAGACTCAAGAGCGCAAAATGAAGTCATTTCTTAATTTATGAGCTCCTCCTGTCGGATCCATGTGTTTTGAGTTGTGCTTGGAAGCCATCTTGTGAATTCCTCTCTGGTAATGGGGATTAGGAGGGCACAGCTAATGTAAACAATGCCTAAATTCTTCCATCTGATGTTGCAGTTTATCTCTGATAGAATAAAATATTGACCCTCTGCGAGCTTAGCAACCGACGGATATGCCGATCACCACATGGTCATTTTGCTGTCACCCCTTTTCTACTAAACTATCTGTTGTAATTGAACAAAAATGTAAATCTGGTAACGGTTCAAAACAGAGCTGTTTGTAATGGAAACGAAGCAACATTCTTCCATTAAATATTTGAATACGCGAGCAATGAGCGCTTTGGAAACTCAACAAAATGCCACAGTGTGATAAACAGATGATGTTTCCTGTGAGATCGAGAATGAGCTCTTCCAATCGGTGAGAAGAAGTGATGAATTGTTCGGATTTCATTTCTTCAACGTGGTTTGACAGCTGCGCTCTTTTCATGTCCACACTTCTGCATCTAAACGGTGGAGTTTGATGCTCCGGCCAGGTGTTTGACTTACTGTCCAGCTCTCCGTGGGCAATTTTCCGCATTATTGTAATCAATGAGATAATTGAGGAGGTTGAGATGTTTGCCCTGTCTGCAAATAGCCCCAATCAATGACTGCGCTTCAATTGGGCCAATTAAAGAAATTGTGGTAACATGAGACAGATGGAGTGGGTGCTTAGAGGCTGGGCTCCTCAGCATCCCCACGGTCATTTTCATCCGTTTCGAGGAAAAGAGTCAAGTTTAACTTTCGACTACTTGGAGTTCTTGATCCAATCTCCCCAAACGGCTGCCTTTAACTAAACCATCTTTCTGTATACCTGTTATATTTGTTTTTATAACATTTTGTCTGTCTTTACTATTCATTCTTTACAGATCCCTAAAGCGCAGATGACTGATTGGATCTTTCAGTGGCGTTGGCGGAAGGTAAAGCCGTTCTCTTATACACCCTCAGAGGGATGTGGCTCCCAAAAAAAACACAAGTAAGAGAAAGCAGTGATTGGATTACGCGAGTGCTAAATCACACCGCAATCCCACAAGCACGCTGTTGTGTATGTACAAGACATATATTCTGCTTGTTGATCCGTGCATTCCAGTTCGTATCACCTGTTGAAATGTGCACGTGTCCTTGATGTTCACGGCTCCAGCAGCGACCTGCTTCTGTGATCGGGAAATTCAGTTTGAACTGATTTCACCACAGGAATTGCCAGGGATCTGTGGCTGGACTGGACTCATCCGCAGTGTGTAAAATAATCTGACACTCTAGGATTCCAGAGCTTGTAGCGGTTTGGTAGGGAACGCTTAATGCTAAACTCTATCATTTGAAATAGTGGGCTGTATGATCACATGCTATAGGTTTACATATGCGAGAAATTTAACTGGCAATTAAGTCTTTATTTATTTATTTATTTAATTACATGATGTGCTGAATGATAAATGCAAATTACCTTTTTTGAGTTACTTATAAGCTATATGTTTAGGATGAAAACCCTTCCATCCATTCTCCAAACCACTTATCCTCTGTGGGGTCGCAAGGGAGAGGAAAATAGTTCTTTAAAAACTTGTCATGAGACTCTTGGTAAGTGTGGTTTGGCTAGGCACATTGCACTAATGCGCATTATTTTTATTTTAATGCTGTAATAATTAGCTATTTAATTATTCATTAATTGTTAATTGACATCTTGCATTGATAGCTAGATGGTAAAGAAGCATGGCAAAAAAAAAAAAAAAAACGTGCATGAAAGGGTCGAAAACCAAAACAAAGGGGAGAATTTTTTTGATGACAGTTCTGGTAATAATTCATGCCATCTGTCAAACTCAGCTCATGGGCTTTTGATGAACACTTGTTAGCACTCACTAGATCTGTTCGTAGAGGTCCTCAGGTGGTTATCTGACACTGTTACCTTAAGTCTTTACATTTTCGCGGATATACAATTTCGCTGCTTCGTCGTGTATCAAGGTGGTGTCCTTTCTTCCCCATGCGGCCTTGATTTGACTGCTGATCCCGCTGAAGATTCACTGGTTAAATGCAAGGCGTTCCTACAGTTTTCATTATGACTGTTTCATAACGAAGTGCTTTCTGATTTATGTCATTCTAGGAAAACATGTGAAACGCCGCTGCGCTTCTCTTCTCCTTTGAGTGAAGATTCGCTCCATAATTTCAAACAGAGCTGAATTTATACTCTTGAAAAGAACATCATGAGTATATTTACAGCCTAAATGTCTATGAACAGCTTATTTAGAACACACAGTGGCCCCAAAAGGTTTATTGATACATTTTTGGACACTTGCGTCATGCTTAAAAAACAAACATTGCTTTAAATTAATAAAATACCAAACCACGTGGAATTTGCACAAAAAAAGGGAGACCTTTTTTTTTCAGAGCTAGCTTCACTTTTCTGAACCATTTTTGCAATTACTTTTAATCAGCAGGTCCCAAGGTCCCATTTCAGTGGATGTCTGAAGTCAGTTCCTCTCGAGTTCACACAGGTGTCCTCGTAGAATAACCTCCGGAGTAGTTCATCACATTAACTTCGAACATGTTCCACTAATGTCTGACAATAGTAGTGGGAAGTTCGGATCATTTTACTGACTCTGATCTTTGAGTCTCGTTCAGCAAAATGAAAGAATCTTTTTTCGAGTCATTTCGAGTCATTTCGTTCATTTCACCAAAATGACATGTTAAATAGCCCAACACATCTAGTACTTATGAAAATGTTGATTACATTTTAAAACTACATAAAAATAAACTATAGGGTATTGCAACCAAAGCCAAATTATAAGAAACTGGAATGTTTAATTAATTGATTAGTTGTTGGGTCAGGATATTGCAGTCTAACTCTGTTTGTTCACCTCACCTCCTGATCCAAAACATTCTTTCTCTTGCAACTTCATATTTATCACGTTTGTTCTCCGCCTCTCGTGTCTTCGAGCTCCTCGAGACGTTATTGACTCGTCTGTGTCTGACTCTGATCAGATCTGGGGGCTGGGCCGCCCGGACCGTGTGTGACACAGGTCCGGAAACAAAAATGATTAGTTCTTACGAGTCTTTCGGGTTTGAGTCTTTCGTTCTTCCTGTTAGTCCCATAGAGTCTATGCTTTCAATAACGGAAACAGAAAAGATTAGTTCTTTTGATCGAGTCTCGGGTTTGAGTCGTTCGTTCTTTTGTCACGTGACTTGTCGCCGTATAGAACACTAGTTCACAACCTTTTTAGTAAAAAGCACGTAGTTATTATTTTTATTTTATTTTATACTATTCTCAGTTAATATCAGACATATACAAATATGGGAAATATATTGACTATTCAAGTCTAACATCACAAATTCAATTAGACTAATTTTTAATCAACTACTGTATATATATATATATATATATATATATATATATATATATATATATATATATATATATATATATATATATACACACACACACACAGCATGGGACTGACAGCAAGAACGAAAGACTCAAAACCGAGATTCAAAAGAACTAATCTTTTCTGTTTCCGTTACTGACAGCATAGACTCTATGGGACTAACAGGAAGAACGAAAGACTCAAACCCGAGACTCAAAAGAACTAATCATTCGGAGATTCAGAGCTGATTCAGAGGCCATGTTTCGTAATGCGCATGCGCGGTCAACACAAAATGAACGAATCACTATCTGAGACAACTCGGTAGTCCCGAGTCATAATAAAGATTCGTTCAAAATGAACGAATCGTTCATGAACGACACATCACTATCTGACAATCAGAAAGTGTCTTCAATTATATATTGAAGTCTAACGAGCTTCTTTTTTTTTTTCAAATGTTTTTCTTTAATTATATGACATGCTTATGATACATTTCTTTATAATGAATGACACTTGGTTGAATAATTTGTTAAACAATGCAAAGAGATTCATAAACTTATAAATGTGGCTAAAGTGTCCAAATAATTTGTATTGACTAGTGGAAACAATCTATTTTAAAAAAATGAACAAATTAATCTCACATTTTTTCTGTAATTAATGGCGATTAAAAATAATAATAATTAAAAAAAAATATTGTAATCATTTCGCAGTTACTCTCCAAACTAATCTAGACGCAACTTAAAGACTTAAAGTACACAATTGTATGAATGAAGGCCAATATCACTCAAAGCACTACTGATGTTTCTAGCAAAATCTTTTTTTTTTCTTTTTTTTTTTACATTAATGATAGACATTCAACATTGAAGTATAATTGAAAGCTATATCAATGTCAAAATTCATTAGGATTTGTAAACTTAAAGGGGGGGTGAAATGCTGTTTCATGCATACTGAGCTTTTTACACTGTTAAAGACTTGGATTCCCATCCTAAACATAGACAAAGTTTCAAAAACTAATGTTGGACGTTTGATGGAGTATTTCTGTGTCAAAAATACTCCTTCCGGTTTCTCACAAGTTTCGGCGAGTTTTTTTCGAGTATGGGTCTACTTGACGTTAATAGATCGGAAGGTCCTTGTATGGGCCGTACGGGCTCTTCTCCCGGTAGGGTGCGCGCGCAAGCGTGACTAGAGCACGCCGTAAACAGTCTCTCAGATGCAGATCCAGTTGTCCGTGAACACTTATGTGGCGCGCCGCGCTCCACTTTATTCCTATGGGTGACGTCGAGCGACTTCAACGCTTCAGCACAGCATTCCGGGAAGGCAGCGCTGCATTTGAACCGATTTGAACGCAGAAATGACGGGAAGCTTCACAACATTGTTTCAGTCGCGTCTCAAAATGGATTTACACGCCACTGCTGTCAGGACTTTACCAAATCATACCAAAGAAGTGTGTTTTTGACGGAGCGGTCCCAGCGATAAAGGTTCGGTCCTGCTTTGGAAGCAGCCGGTGAGTTAAACTGCTTCAAATGTCTGTGCTTTTGGCTACGGACACATGAGTAAACATCAGTAAACGACACGATCGCGTGCTTCGTCATTCAAATGCGCTAACGGTTACTCCATTGTTGTTCTGTATAACGTTACAGTATTCTGACGTGCAAAACCGTTCTGCTTGCTACTTCTAAGGTCTAGTCGCATACAATAGTCCATAAACCGAATCATGTCCTCATACACTGCGAGTAAAGACACAGAAATGTGGAGAGGCCACTAAATACAGTAACTTACATACCACAGAGACGGACTGATGATGCCGTTTCTCCTGTTCAATTTATTTCTCCCTCAGATTTGATTCTGGATCATTTTCTGTATTAGCTGAGATAGCATGGGTTTCTCCACGCTTGAGGACGTCACCGCTTTGCGCGCTTGTCATTCTTTAGCTCCGCCCACACGATACGCCTCCAGGCGCTCGGTTTTTTCGGGAAAGACTCGGTACAGCCCATATTTCTTTTATAAATATGATAAAACTAAAGACTTTTCGGAGATATGAAGGATGCAATACTACTCTATAGGTACTCAAGATTGACATGAGATTGACTGAAACTGAGTGTTTCACCCCCCCTTTAAAACATTAACCCATTATAATAAATCTCACACCCCACCTGTCTAACAGGTAGGAAATATACAGAAATGATCAAACAGTCTGCAATGCATAAACAATCAATTAAATACATAGTAATCCTTATTAAAGCTACAGCTGTCTCTGTTCCAATTGTTTTTCAATTAACATTAATGACAGACATCACAGCAACTGGTTTATTAAGCTGCTGTCACTTTAAGATCTGCCGCTGCTAAACATGACGCAGATCTCTTTAAGTTAATTTAAGACTTTTTTAACTCATTTTAGACTTTTATTATGAAAATACTCATTCTGACATAATTCCTTGCTGTTTGTTCAAGCGCAAAAGAGAACTCGGTTCTGGTGCGCTGTCTGTGCATGCGACACATCTTTCTGTGCGCCGTGTGTGTGTGTCACATAGACAGGACATTCAAAGACCGGGCTTTCTCTTTTGTCTTGTCACACTTGAATTGTTTAAAAGCATTTGCATGAATACGAGGGTGATCATATAATGTAACGCTGGCCGAAGGATGACAGAAAAAACAGGTGCTGCATTAATTGGGTGAAATAATTTGAACGTGTAAAACTGAAAAAGTTAATCGCATGCGTTCACACGCTAATTTTGACAGCTCTAGTATTTACATAAATACGGCCGTGAGAATATGGACTCAAAAGTGCCCTCAGCAACATGCTGGCTTTTCTCTACTCGGCTGTTGTTCATGAGGAATGCAGTCCTCCTCTTTTGAACTCTAAAGAGTTCTAATAGCCGTCTTGATCTTTGCTGTTTTCAAAGAAAGAAATGTTTGAAAACTTTTCCAGCCTTAAAATACTGCTCTGTGACCCTTAAAGGAGGTCTAGTCTCAAAACTAGAAGCAGCTTAACTGCTACTTGACACCCTGAGTAATAATATGAGAGAATATGGATGAGTGAATTAAACCATTGGGGGTTTTGCTCTAAGACACGGGCCCAGCTGTGGTCAGAGGAATCTGCTAGTGTAAATGGTTTGCCGTCGTTGTCCCAAACATGAGATAAATGTATTCATTAGACAAAGCAAACTGTGCTATATAGGGTGCCTTGGTCTGGCTTTGGGCCATAAGCTTTAGGGAGAGACAAACACAAGTTGTCCGGCCAAAACAGAAGCTCCATCACCCTAAGGCATGCTCAGCGCTCTCACAGACAGCGTGCTCCATTCACCGGACATTCTTCTGTTCACAATCAATCTCACACCCTGTAGGAAAATTAGCAAGGCTGCATGTTGTGAGAACGGACAGCTGCAGGCAGCCGCATGGAAATGAATAAGAATGAAGATCCCATTCCATGAAGCACAGGAGAGAGATGGAAAGAGAGAGCAATCGTTCTGTGATTTTATTTATTTATTTTAATCCAAATAAACACTTCAGTTTTCTGATGTTACTGTGTAAACATAATTTATTAGAACTGTCAAGTTGATTATTATTTTTTCTCTCACACATTGTGATATATTTATTTGTAATATTAAAGTATATGACCAGCTGAACTTAAAATCCTTAAGGCCTGGTTTCACAGACAGAGCTTCGATTACACCAGGATTAGACCTTAGTTATCAATTTTCAGCTTTCAGGATTTTTTTTAACCAAACTTTTTTTTAAAGATGATTCTCAACTATTTTAAGAACGATATAATGAAATTAATTAATATACCATTTTACTGCAATATGTGGGTAAAATGGCCATACAAGGGTTTTCCCATTTGATGCAGTGTTTACATTGTATCTGCTTTGCATATTAATGTGTTCTTGGAGCAACATGCAATAAACAATAAATGTAATAATAGTTGCCAACATTATCATTTATAGGAACATTGATATGTAATTTCTTTCCCTTTTCTGCCAATTGCCTGATAAACATGTTTTAAGTCCTAGTTTCCTCTATATGAAATCAATGCCCTTACATTTTTTTAACAGAAAGTCATTTTTTGATTAGAATCATTTTCCTGAGATATTGATTTATAACAAACAATTTGAACAATTTTGAAATTATTCAGATTTAATTGATTATTACAAAATATTATCATTTTCCATAAGAGTGCTACATTTGATCATTCAGTCATTTATAAAGACCAATGAGAAGTGGGTACTGGTGGAACCTCAAAAGAAAGGGTATCTCTGAAAAGCCCTGAATGTGCTCTCTACGGGACATCCAAACTTAAAAATGTGACATCGTATCAGAGAAATTTACTAAAATATAATGTCCTCGTACAAGGGCAGTGGCACCCAGGAGGTTAAGATATATCAGTGCAAGTCGCTTTCAGTTAAAACAGCTCAAACATGCATTTTAGTCTTAAAGGGTTCGTTCATCCCAAAATGAAATTGATGTCATTAATGACTCACTCTAATGTCGTTCCACACCCGTAAGACCTCCGTGTCCATGTCCAGAAGGGGAATAAAAACATCATAAAAGTAGTCCATATGTGACATCAGTTAGTTAATTAGAATCTCTTGAAGCATCGGAAATACATTTTGGTCCAAAAATAACAAAAACTATGACTTTATTCAGCATTGTCTTCTCTTCCCCATTTGTGTTCAATCCTCAAATAAAGATTCAAACGGTCAAGAATCAGCGGATTGATTCATGATTCGGATCACCAGTGTCATGTGATTTCAGCAGTTTGGCAGTTTGACACGCGATCCGAATCATTGATCGATTCACTGATTCACAACAGTTTAAATCTTTATTTGAGGTTTCGAACACAAACAAGGAAGAGAAGACAATGCTGAATAAAGTCGTAGTTTTTGTTATTTTTGGACCAAAATGTATTTTCGATGCTTCAAGAGATTCTAATTAACTAACTAATGTCACATATGGACTACTTTGATGATGTTTTTATTCCCTTTCTGGACATGGAAAGTATTGTGTGTATACACTTGGATACGCTCTCGGACTTAATATAAAATATCTTAAATGTTCTGAAGATGAACGGAGGTCTTACGGGTGAGGAACGACATTAAGGTAAGTCATTAATGACATCAATTTCATTTTTGGGTGAACTAACCCTTTAAGCCTTGTCTTAAAACTGGGAAAACTGGGAAACTGAGGGTCAATATACATAATTTATAGTGATTTTGTTTGTTTCGATTTCATTAATTATGACTGAAACATATTTCATATATTTTATTTTTTTTAATGTTATGTTTTTATTACAGTTGTTTTTTAAATAATATATATTATTATATATTGGTATAAGTTAAATGTTAAATGAATCAGTTTAAGAATGAATTCTTTCAACTAAAGAAACTAATCAGAAAATAACTGAATTGGTAGATTATAGGGTGAATTGATGATAAAAAAATTATCGTTTGTTACAGCCCTACTTAGAAACATTTTAAACCACAGCACTGTGACGTTTGAGGATTTAAAAGGTTTTTGTGGGCAAATATCTCGAAACTCATTTCCAAATGTGATGAATGAGACAGGACAGATAGCTATTACATCACCAGCTTGTGTCAGTGTGGGATCCCTACGGACGTTCTGTGGAAAACGTTTGCATTTGTTTTGTGTTGATTATCATCTTGCCGAGTGTGCCGTGCCTGCGTTTGCTTGGCCGCTGCAGGTGGTAGGCCCCTCTTGGCATGGCCCTGAGATGCTGGGTTCAGTTAACGTAAAGGCTGAAGCATGCGTGTGAAAATAATCTCCTGGAGAATGTGGCCAGCCCCACTTCACCAGCTGTCTGCTGCTTTATTCTCCATCACAGTGTGGAAAGAAACGCTGTGCTCTACGTGGGTGGAGCTTGTGAGGTTTTATTCTAAAATAGGTGTGTTTGCTGTGGGACCTTACTGAAAGTCCATACATGTTTTATCTTTTATTTTTTTAGAGTTGTCTGAAATGCCCCTTATGATCTAAAATCCTGAATAATGGATACTATTATTATTATTATTCTTTTTTTTTTTTTTTTTTTTTTTTTTACAATATAATATGGATATTGTCAGTTTCATGTGACTTGTTCTAGCTAGTAAAAATATTGTAACTGTTGACAATATCTGTGCCAACTGTTTGGTATGCAAAATGTATACCAGTACCAGCAATTTCAAGTATGAAAGTTAAATATGATTTCTATTAATTGTATAGTAGTATACATTTATGCCATGTATATATAGGCCATAGATGTAATTATAGCTTATTTATATGTGTAGGCTTCATTACATTATGTTTTTTTAATGTGTTTGTTTTATGTTTCAGAGCAATTGTGGGCTGATATCACCTGGACTGGCATATCAGAGAGAAGAAACTGGTATTTACAAGTTTAAGAAATGTCACAATACATTTAGGAATTTAAATTAAACTGCATATATTTACCACTGTTGAACACAAATTGATAGACATAATAGACAGACTTGAAAAGTTTGATTGTATTTGTTTGGTTTTTTATTGTATTCTAACAGAGGGCTAGCCTGACGTCATCATGCTCAGATTCTAGTCAGAATATGAGTTTGAGGGTGCATCCCATTCCATACTGCGCCCTACTTCCTGAGCACGGTATATCAGCTGAAGTGAACTTCACTGACAATAATCGTTCATGTGGAACGCCCTGCAACGTCATCAAAAAAGGCAAAGATGGGGTCACGCAGATTATGATATAACATAAATTAATATTGTAATTTACTTTATTTCAAATTGAAAACCATATAATAAGCATAAACATTCACAAATTACAGTATGTATTAAAATATAATTAAATCATTGTCCATTAATTACATTTATTGACTATGAACAGAATTGAAGCTGCACCTGTCATTGAAAATGAAAATACATTTTGATTTGGTTAACTATGTGTAATGTATTCGTGATATATGGTCTTTGTAGAGGTCTCATCTTGTGCGCTTTCTTATACGCGCTGTAAAAATTCCTGAGGTAGCGTTAAATAAAATAAAATATGAAAAAATTGACAGCCCTCAGCTGTTTCGCAACACTTTTAATTTGTTTACATATTCATAAAATATAATATGTGAACCGTTATTGCCATTCACAAATACTCTAGTTTGTATAATAACTACACTGTAAAAAAAAAAAAAAAAATTGGTTTAACTTAAAAAAGTAAGTAACCTTGTTGCCCAACTCAAAAATTTGAGTTGATACAATGAAGGAAATTTGTTTAATAAATAGAAACTCAAAATATTATTGTATCTGAACCACATAAATGTCAATTGGGTGATTTTCACTCTCCACTTCCTGTACAGTGATGTATCGATGTTCCCTACTTCCCTACGCCATTTGCAGTGCCCTTCAAACTGAACATGTTCGCTTCTTTTGGATTGGAATCTCACTTAAAAGATTAGTTCACCCAAAAATGAAATTGATGTCATAAATGACTCCCCTAGTGTTCCACACCCGTAAGACCTCCGTTCATCCTCGGAACACAGTATAAGATATTTTATATTTAGTCAAGAGCTTTTCTGTTCCTTCATGAAAGTGTTTGCACACTATACTGTCCAGAAAGGTAAAATGAGCGCTCTGCTAAGTGAAGAACTGTGACTTGGAATCTCATATGGTCTGTTGTTTCCGGAAGAAAACACTGAATGTGAGAAAATAAATAAATAAAAATAAAAATGTCCATGTTATCACATTTCACGAACTTAATTCCTATCGACCTGCTCACTTAGAACAGGGCTCGTGGATCGATTTCTTCGAGACTGTTTTCCAAGATGGCGCCTGTCCATGAACGCATAATGTACTGTGTTTATAAAGTATCACCTTATTACTGTTTGTACACTTACAAAGTTCTCAATGCTTCATGAAAACACATCCCATTGAACAATCTATTCGGTAACCATCTGTTTATTACCCCTAGGTTCATTTCTCACCGGAGTTGTCCTTTAATGACATCAATTTCATTTTTGGGTGAACGAACCCGTTAAGATGGCAGAATACCCTGTCAAGTCCACTTTGCAGCTCACTGGGCTGCTGCTCCATTGGGCTGTGATTATGGGCCGTGTTTCAACAGAACCAGGAAAAACCACAATTGGATAGACCTACAACCAATCAGAGCAACGGAGCGACGCATAGCTGTCAACAGAACTTTACTCCACACAAGGTGGAAGAAGTAGAAGAAGAAGATGAGTGTAAACAATCTTTGCCGATGTTGTAAAATAATTTTAAGGATACACAGAGTACTTACCGACACAATCATCATTTTTGAGAGAAATAGTAAAGGTGAATGCATATACGAACCGTTTAGAATTAGAACGAATTTAACCCAAGCACTCTTTGGTGACGTGCATGCTTATGTCACTGTTTATCATCTGTCCATCATCGCATAAAGCCCGCCCTGAAAATCTGATTGGTCTGAACAGCTCCTGTTGGGCAGAGTTGTTCCACAATGGATCCAGACCGAAGTCCAGACCGAATTTCAACTCAAATGTTGTGGGCGGGGCTAAGTTGAGCTGGCATTCAGGCTACACGAAGGCTGCATTTATGAAAAATATTATTACAATTTAAAATATTCTAATTTATTATTCAATATTTTAAAATGTAAGTATTCCTATGATAAGCTAATGTCCAGCAGTCATTACACCAGTCTTCGAAGGGAAGGGAAGGGAAGGGAAGGGAAGGGAAGGGAAGGGAAGGGAAGGGAAGGGAAGGGAAGGGAAGGGAAGGGAAGGGAAGGAAAGGAAAGGAAAGGAAAGGAAAGGAAAGGAAAGGAAAGGAAAGGAAAGGAAAGGAAAGGAAAGGAAAGGAAAGGAAAGGAAAGGAAAGGAAAGGAAAGGAAAGGAAAGGAAATCACGCTGACCCCAAATTTAAAGCAATCCTTGGTGGTGGACATGAAGATTTTTTTTCAACTGTTTACAGAAGCCTTTGTGTCTCTCAGGCCAAAAAGAGGCCAATGGCCATTGATGCATATTAAGTTTCAGCACCGCAGACAGCACTAAGTAGGACTTCTTTATTGCATATGTGGACCGAAACTCTAAGACAGGTAAGTTTCCTATTAAGATTTGTCGTGGTCTTACACAGCGGTATTTATACTGAGAACAACATGGAGAGACGCAGAGTATAATAACAGAGGTGATTTTCCAGCTCCCATCTGGATAGCGCTTCCTGAGAAACGACCTGAACGACAACAGCAGTGATTCGCGAAGAGGAGCGAGCGCCGCTCACGACGCAATCTTGAACTTGTTTCCCGTCTCCCGTGGGAAGTCCGCAGTGGATTCCGCTGCTTTTCTCTCACCGATGGGCCTGTCCCACGGTTAGGCAGCGTGCAAAAGCCAAATTTTAACTATAACCCCCAAGATGCAGGCCCTTCTTCACAACCCAGCACTGCTCTACTGAGAATCCGTGCAGCAGTTTTATGAATTAGTCAAATAAGTGTGGAGCCAGGACTTATTGCAGTATGATATTCTTAAATTTGACTCTGGAGGACGGTTCATGTCCACTAGACTCATCTCCACTTAAGACTTACTTCGACTCTGACTTAATCTTTTGAGGGCTCATGGGGGTGTTCTCCGGTTTACCGCATGACGGATGTGTGGATCAGAATCCGGGTGATGAAACATGCTATCATGCCGGGCTAAACTATAGAACCCTGAAGTTTTCCAACAGCCCTCGTTGCATCGTACTTTTCTATTGACAGAGCACACCATATTTCTTCCGCCTATCCAATTACTTCACATTTGAGCATCATAAATACTGTGGAAGAGAGACCGAGGGAGGAAACTTTGAAGGCCCATTGTTCCTGCGTGCTGGCGTGGATCAGACTTCCCCTACCAAATCTTAATCTGAGCAGTTATTTGACAAACTGGCTTCAGATTAGCAACACAGGGCAAATTTTGCCAACAGCTCTGATGGAGGAAAGGAAACTGCTGCGCTCGTAAGTCATCCGAAGAGTATTCCAGACAAACACTTTATCTGACACTCAGAGAAGTACTGAAACATATGTCTCGAGTGCAGGCAAGATTTTTGACTTTAAGGGTCCCTGTACATGGAAAGTTTATTTCTCCATCGTGTGTCAATCTTTAGATTTATTACGTATGGCTAATTGATTTTATTGCAGGAAAGAGGAAAAACTGCCCACATGCATATGTTTAATGCATAACCCGCTCTTGACGTGAACGCACTTTTACTGGCAGTGACACGCTCGTGCTAATTCTCTGAATCAGTTAGAGCTTCTGAAGCTCTCAATGGGGACTCAAAAATACCACACCAAATTGAATGAATTTTAAATTTGCCATACCATAGTACTGAGATCCATGTGGAATATTTGAAATATGTTAAGATGAGCATGGTTCATAACTCACGGTGAAATATGGGGATGATGATCCGTGCAGGTTTCGCTGTGCTAAAGAAGCCCTTGTCTCAGAAACTGCACGTGGACAATGTGTTGAAATTGTGGGATATGCGATTAGGAAATGGATTTGAAAGGGCCTGACCGAATGGATTGGTTCTGCTGGACGTGCGTCCCATTTGCTCCTGGTCCGAAGCGGCCATATGCTGTACAGCTCAGTGTATCAGATGAAACCTGTATGGCACCGCAAAATACTGCCTGTGGCTGCATTTATGTCAAAGACGTTAGAAATGAAACTGTATAAATTAAATGTGAGTCTGACTATACGTTCTTTAATTCAAGGAATGAATGTGCATTATGGTCTCATGGGTTAGGATCATAATGATTTTAAATTTGGCTTAATTGTAAAGCTTAAAATTGGTTTTGATCATTATAATTACCCAAAGAGTTTGATTTCATTTTTTTTCCCCTGCGGTCTATTTATAATGTTTTTAAAGATGTTTGTGCGTATGTAACACAAAGGTCCATTTATTTTTTTCTTGAGGATTTTTTCCACCTTTTCTCTAAGAATTAAACTAGCTGTGTTGTGCTGCTGTGCTTTTTAGATCATTTGCATGTGAACTGAGATACGGTTTGCTGCCAGGAACAGCGCAGGCTTTGTCAGATTTTATTCTTATAATTTGTTTTGTTGTTGTTTTGTATCTCTTCGTTCTTTCTGCAGAATATATAATTACACCAATAGGTGGCTGTACCTATTAATAAGTGACTGTCTTCATGAGCGAGTCATTGAATCATTTATTCAACCGTTTTTTTTTTTCAACAACAATTGATTCATTCATGAGTGAGGCTGCATTCCATTTTGCTTTTTTAAGCCCTTCTCTTTCTATCTTCCCTCCGTCTCAATGACTCAGATATGTTTCATTGCTTACGCTGCACAAGTGCCCACAACTAGAAGAACCCAAACAATGGGTTGAGTTGCAATGTCCCAAGCCCCTGATCACTTGGAATTCCCTATGAAGCTGGAAGTTTTCCTTTGTGAGACATTTTCTTTGTTTAAACACAAGACGTTTAAAACTGCCTTGGCTGTTTTTGTTGTTGTTTTTGGAGCAGAAAAAATAAAATAAAAAAATAGACCAGAGCAATATTGACAATATAACAATATTTTGTTTAAAAAGTAAGTTACTCAGTATTAAGTTCTTATTTATTACATTTTCAAAAATAATTGTGTTAAATAGATGTGTTTTTGTAGCTTAGTTTCAGTATGTGCTTCTTTTTTTTGGACTGTGGAGGTTGTTTTGAAATCAGAGTTCAGAAGTTGCAGTATGTTTTTATGGTCATTTCATCCATAACAAATCTTGATAGTATCCCTGATATTATCCATTTTGTTGACATAAAAATCTCCTACAGTCTTCTGCTGAAAACGGTGCCCCATGTCGCACCTCAGCTCATATCAGACACCACCCTGACACCTGTCAATCATGGAGTCTGATTTTATGCTCTCTGGTTCTTCAGGGCGTGACTCTCCCCCGTAAAACACACACCGTGTGATGCACAACTTCCCTTTCCTGCCGACACACAGCTGCGTGTCTGAGGCTTGGCTCTCTGCTCTCGTAAATCAAGGCTTTCTGCAGCAGCAGGATCCAATCAGGCCCAGGTGGAGGCCCAGGGGGCAGCTCGGGGGCCAGGCCTGGGGAATACAAGCTCTGTGCTGGACACCAGAAGAGACTAAAGGCCCAGTACAGGAGAATGTGCAGAGGACCCAAGCTGGAGCCCTGAGGGATGCCAACACGCTGAAAGATCTTTGGAGATTGGAGAAGATCCATCACATCCAGTACTAACTCTAAGTTCCCGTTTAACTCTTTCATACACACACACACACACACACACACACACACACACACACACACACGCACACACACATACACACACACACACACATTTTTGCGTTCTTTCTTTCTCAGTGATGTGCCCATACATACTTCTTTCAACAACTTATCCCCCAAACACACAAAGACATACCCACAACCCTCTGTTGGTGTCTCCTCACAGGAGAGTGGGTTTATGAGGGAGGGGTGAAGGAGGGATGTTGATGAAAAGTGGCACAGGCCCACGGAATGTGATCAGGCCTCCACATCTGCAGGAAAGACGAAACCGGCCTCCCAATTTTACAATGATGATGTCAGCCTGCCTACATGACAGTGTGTGGCTGAGGTGCCAAGTTTCTCCTCTTTCGCTTTGTTTTTTTTTTTCCTTCTCTACCCTTTTTTCACTGTCTTTTCTGCTCTCTGCTCTTTTTTTTACCGAAAACCCCCCTTCCTTTTTTTTTTTTTGGTCATTTTTTCTTCTGTTCACAAAGAAGCCTAGTTTTATAGCATGTAACTCGCATGGGACAGTATTAACCATGCTTTCATATTTGGGAATGGAGAGCTGGTTATTTCTAATTTCAGAAAGGACTACTCATACACCATGTTTTTTTGGCTGTAATTATGGAGCACTGCTGACCTAAATGTCTGATTGAAACAAAACCTCACAGGTGTAATATGTTTAACTTTCATGTTTTTCTGTATAAAATAGACATTGTAGGCAGCACCGTAAATCTGAATAAATTGGCAAAACTCAAAACATTGGAGTTAATCAGTTACACACATTTTATTTTTAAGTTGAGAAGTTCAGTTTAAGCAGAACTTGCAGATTTTTATTTTGTCCTTAACTTGAAAAATTTGAGTAAGGTAATTCATACATTTAACATAAAATGATTATGTATTAAATATAAATATTTAAATATTTTTAGTAGTGGAACCTTGTCTAGTTTTAATTAGCTAATTCCATAAATGCTAAATTGCTTATTGTTAACACAGTGCTTTGTAGCATAGCACTTTCTGAATAAGACGGCAATATAGAACATTTAACATCTGTTCTCAAACCAAGCTCATGCTCTTTCCAACACCATGATGCTAACCCTATACAAAAAAAACTCAGAAAGTCTTCTAAATTAGCATAGCTAAACATTAAAAACTGATAAATCTACCACTTTATATTAACCTTGCACAAAAAAAACAAACAAAACATTATAAACCACTTAATTTAAGTATTTACTCTCCCTTTTGAGTGCCACGGCAAAGAATGCTGGGAAATAGAAATCTCAGCCCAGGTTCAGTTAAATTTAAGTTTGTCTAAATTAAAAGAAACAAGTTCATAAAACTCAAAACAATGAAACAATCCCGATTACTTAAGAAAAAGAAAGTTCTAAATACTCATAAAAGTTCATTTGATTTAACTAATTTATTCATTTTTAAGTTGGCTCTACAAACCAATGAATTATTTGGACTGTTAGGGTTTACAGTGAGGGCCAAATATATCCTAAATTATATACAGTGACTAAAGTGAAGACAACACAAATATTCTTCTCTGTTTTTGCATTCTGTACTAGGATTTGTGCCTAATTTGAAAGCTCTAATCCATTATTTGATCAGTATTTTATTACTGAATATCGAAAATAAATACACATATTTCTTGATTTGATATAGCTTTTTTACTCTTTCCACAAACAGTAAATGTGCATTGCTATATGTAGCACTCATATGTTTTGTGAATAAGGCACAATTTTCCTTTCTTCCTTCCTTATTCCTGACAAAGCTGAATTTTCAGCAGCATTACTCCAATCTTCAGGGTCACATGACCCTTTAGAAATCATTCTAATATGCTGATTTGCTGCTCAAAAAACTCCAACTTAGTGGTATAGTTTTCATTGTCTGGTACTGAGCGCTTTTGCAAAAAAAAAAATCTCTTAGACATTTTATCATAGTTGTAGAAGACTCAGGAATATGAAACAGACTGTGAAGAAACTTGAATGAATGAATTTTATTCTTGATTCATTTCTCCTCAAAATATCCTTGTAAACACCATTGAAGCCGGTGACCGCAGATGCAGGGAAAGTCCCTCTGATTGGCATTTGGTGACACTTGCCACCCAGGGCAGGTCGACCCTGCAGAGTCTAGCTTGGTAGTGCTGATGACAATTCCCGTATGTTTTTCTTGTGTGAAGTCTCTCTTTATGAGAAACAGCTTTTTCTCTTGCGCTTTTCGTGGGAAAAAGGATCCAGATCCCACTTCACCGAGAATGTGTGTGGTGAGGAAGCACGCATTTCATCATTATTTCGATCAGTTCGCTTTAATAGAATATTATTATAATTCTTTTCTGCTCAAAGTGGTACAACACCAACATAATGAAGTCATAAATTACATGCCGTAACTCTCCTTTTTTCAGGCGGGAAAAAAAAGAAGACTTTCATCTAATTTTACCTCAATGAAATAAAGATGGAAACTTTTTGCTCTCTTTGTGCCAGTAGCAATGGCTTTTAAAATAAGAGCAGAGAGCGAAACATAGTCCCTTGACAAGATGACTGGGATTTTGCCAAGACAGAAAGTGGTGAAAAATCCATTCGGCCTACCTGGGGGTCAGATGCAGTTAGCGAGATACTTTGATCAACAGTAAAGAAAAGTACTTTCCCTTCATTTTAAATGTCCAAGCAGCAGCTGTAGAGGGATTATATTTACATATTAAGGAAAACAGGACGAAAGGATGGAGAGATGGAGGCATGGTGAGGAAGGGTTGTGTTACAGGCCGAGGCTCCAAATGGAAGCATTTTACTGAACTGATTCTGCTGGGCTACTTTCAACACCAATCAGCATTACAGTGTTAAAAGAGCTAGAAAAGTGTGCACACACATACTCGAACACTTACATGCAAAATTCTGTTCACAGTTTGCTGTAGGCTACACAAACATACAAAACCTGTTTGT
The DNA here is from genome assembly GCF_024679245.1 of Pseudorasbora parva. Taxonomy (NCBI): domain Eukaryota; kingdom Metazoa; phylum Chordata; class Actinopteri; order Cypriniformes; family Gobionidae; genus Pseudorasbora; species Pseudorasbora parva. Next base: position 23,685,079 of record NC_090188.1, on the reverse strand, counting down.
TGTACATTCTGTACACACACTCATTCCAAACATTCCCTCTAAAAACATTCACACAACACTCTGTGCCCATTATTTCGTCCACAGTTTCATCCAGTATGTCAACAGGCTTTGGGAAGATCTCACTGGAAAAGTATTTTCGGTGCATTGACTTCACCATAGATCCAAGAGGAGAAGCGGCAAATGTTTTATTTTAAGGAAGGAAATAACAGGACGTGTTTCTTTTTGAAGCAGTAACAAGGTGCACCGGACAGCTTTTGGAAGCGTTCGCAGTCCGGTTAATTCAGAAATTGTCCATGGCACATCTGATACGCATTACCGTACGCTGGAGTCCCTGATGCTGTATAAGCGCTGAAGGCCGCAGGTGTGAGCGGGGTGTGCTGTACAAAAGAGTAAACAATATACTGTGTGGTCATAAACACTGGATGTTATTTAGACGTGTTCAGAGCACATCTCTCATCTCTAAAGCTCAGACTGCTGGATGCATCAGGTGGCGAAACCGACAGCAGCTTTTAACTCTTTGATTTAGGTTTATTTAGTTTATGTGGCCTCGGTTGAATCACGTACATATGACCACACACATTTTTAAGGAGGGTTGCCTCGGTGCGGGATCCTAAGCACAGGCTGGTGACAGCTCTTGCCCGTATTCGGCTGTGTACCGCTAGGCTTCAACAGCATGATTGAGTTATTTTCTGGAACAATAGCACAGGATAATCTCCGTGTCCTTCACATTCATCTCAGAGTCTATATTCAAAGGAGGAATTCTCTTTTTCTCTCACTGGATGTGTGTATTTCGCTCTCTCTCTCTTTCTTTTCCTCCTCATCTGTTCTACATTTTCTTCTAATTGCCATTTTTCAAGTTACAGTCATCTGTTATTGTTAGGGTTAAAAATGTCAATCACACAAGTACCAGAGTTCTGCGTGTGTATGCGTGTGGGTGAAATGTCTTGTTTCCATCTTGTTTCCACTCAGACATGTGGAGATGTGGCAGATGTGTCCTGTTTTTGTTTCAAGGTGATGTTGGTGTAAGAAAAGGCCCATGCTAACTTGTGGTTTTGCATTAGTGCATGGTCTGAGCAATTACATCTCTTTTTGTTTCTATATGAAGTCACACCTTTAATTAGAATCTGAAGGAAAGATGTTCTGTGTTTTATTAGAATATAAATGTGGATAAATAAATACAACAAGCTCTCAAGCTAAGAAATGAGGTTGAGTAACCTACTGTGTCCATATGATCAGACGCTGATGTTATTTTTAGTAAAAGATAACAACTTATTTTTATCTTCCCGTCTGTTTCTTTCTCAGCACGTTTCTGCAGGTTATGGAAAGCATGTGTGGTTGAGGCAGATATGTTACTGGGATTCATTTAGCCATGTAAGTGTTACTAATCAGATCCTGACTACTTTTGTTTTTCTTTTCTTCTTCCTTTCCTCTCCCGTTTTTTTTCTCCTCGGTTTTGGTGGGATGATGCCAGCTTCCTTTTCCTCTCGCCATGTCGGATCATCTATGGGAGTGAAGCAGACCAGGAAAAGCTCATTAAATGGCTAAGGATATTAAGTTTATTCGGCCCAGTCAGAGCTGGTAATAAGGCTCATATATTGCGGGTCCAAGTGAGTGGGAAAAGAGGGGTCTCGCATCAAATCAGCGTTTTTTGCTCAACTTGAAAAGTCTGTCCATATTTCTGCTTTTCTGATTTACTTTGGGTTTGGTGTATTAAATAGGCCTTGCAGTTACTCATGTGTCCCAGTCATTTGCTGGAACAGCCTTTTTCTATGGAGTTTTCGTAATAGGATGACCAATGTCCTGGCACAGCCTTAGTTTCACAAGGTGTCCCAGTTATTATAATAATAATTTAAATTGACATTTTAGTGTTATTATTAATGTTAAAATTAACTGATGAAATATTTTGAACAATTAAATGTTTTTAACATGCAGATTTAGATCAGTTTTTTTCGTTTAAGTCATCTGAGCTGGAAAAAAAACTGTAAAACAACTGTAAATGTTATTTTAAAATGGTACAAATCAAATTATTTTACATCTTCTCAACTGTAAATGTACATACACTACCACTGAAAAAAGTTTGGGGTCAATAACCAATAACCAACGGGCAGCAAGCATAGTGAAAATAGCAAAGGGCCTAAAACAGATCCTTCTGGCACTCCATAATTTGCTGACGTTCAATTATTATAGGGATAATTCCCATATAAATAAACAAATGGTAATTGCCAGCTATGATTTGAACCATCTTAATGTCTGTCCTTAAATACCAGTGTAGTTTTGTAATCGTTCTAAGAGTATTGAGTATTTTTTTTTTTTATAATCTGTACTGTTAATGTACATACATGGAAGATTTTAAATGGGTCTGATAATTAATTTGACAATTAAATTGGATCTATTTGTGGTTTCTTAATAAGAGGCTTAATAACGGCCAGCTTCAAGGGGGGTTTGTCAGAAATTAATATTTTATTTAATCAAGAATGCATGAAATTGATAAAGCAGTTTTTAATCTTTCTATCTACTAAATGACCCTGAAAAATTGTTTCCACAAAATTATGAAGCAGCAACTGCTTTTAACTGAAAGTAATAACAAATGTGTTTAAGCACCAAATCAACATTTCTGAATGATCCTGTGACTCTGAAGACTAAAGTAATGCAATGTCATAATTACTGTAATTTTGAGATGACAACACAAAGCTGTTCATGTCTTCAGACTGGAAATTAAACATTTCTATGTCATCTCTATGGCCAACAATTTTGCAGTGGTAAGGTGGTACAGTGGTCATATGGTACAAGTATGAGCTCTTTAGGAAATTCCTAGTTTACAAGCTGTAATTCTGAGTTCTATGAGGACTTGAGTCTGGTCCCTGTTTCTTCCATACATCTCTGTATAGAGTGGATGGAGAATAACTGGAAGAGGTGGAATTTATTTACTCTAACTTTGCCCCACCGGTCTTACTATGCTTCGTACATTCCATTCCACAGTGTTTCAACTACCATCAGGTGTTTCATTTGCCATTTGCTTCCCTCAGTGCTCCCTGGGAAATGCGGTTTGTAGGACACCCACACAACCAGGATGCTCATTTCACACTGTTCATGCAATGGGATTTATGTCTCTCTCTCTCTCTCTCTCTCTCTCTCTCTCTCTCTCTCTCTCTCTCTCTCTCTCTCTCTCTCTCTCTCTCTCTCTCTCTCTCTCTCTCTCTCTCTCTCTCTCTCTCTCTCTCTCTCTCTCTCTCTCTCTCTCTTTCTGCGTTGCATTAAAAAGCTTTTTTCTAAACTACTAGTGAGAGATCCAGCCCTCTTTCTGTGGGTCTGCCTTCTGGAACAGTCACTGACACCTGCGACACAGCCGCGATGGCAATAAAATGACAAATTCGAATAGGGGAAGGAGAAAAAGCGAGAATGAAAGAAAAAGAAAAAAAAGAGTGTGATGGGAGAGCAGGGTTTTCTCAGCGCTGGTTGGAGCAGATGGTGAGCACATTTTGCACATCATTTGTGAATGATTTCAAAATCTATTTATCTATTCCAAAGAGATCGCTGGAATCCCCATCTGCCTGTCTTTTTTCTTCTCTCTTCTATAATCGTTTCCATCCCTCCATCTCACAGCGTTGCAAAGGAGACGACGAGGAGGCTGGCTCGAAGAAAAGTGAGAGAGAGAGACAGAAGACAGAGAAAGAGGGGGCCTCCATCATAAAGAATGTAATACTGCCACTGTTGAACATCAGCAGGGAGCTAGAGGCAGAAGCTCTTCAGAGTGAGTGATTGACTTTAATGTAAATCACAGGTCTGGCAGACCACAGCACAACAGGAATGCTCAAAACTCTGCGTGTGTCTGAGCATATGTAAATACGCATGAAACTTGTACATAAACATGCCACTTTGCTTTTAAGAACTCTGCGAGACCCCTACATAAACACACTTACTCGCAGCCCCTCTAACAGACACCATAACCTGCTTTACGTTTGCAGTCCGTATTAGATTTCCATACGGCTACATGTGTCTATCGAATTAGCATCTTTAAAGACACTTAATCATTAAAATGACCTGCAGATATTCCGAGTCAGATATCGCTAAATATCCTGAACACGAACAAATCATGGTTAGTGATTGTGTTTGGACGCGTGTGTTTGTTTTGATTGGTCGCTCCAGCATGCTGGCATCTAAGCGTGACTTTTCATCTTCCTGCAGACCTACGTACAAAGTCTGTGCTTTACAAATAATGCTTGTCTAGCGCATCCATCAACGAGGGCTGCGCTGCTGTAATGTTTTGTCCAGATCGAGTGTTTTGCGTCTTCTGGTCTCCTGCTGTCCCCATCAAACACATCAGCACGAGGGAAAAACTATTACCACTTAGAGCGAAACAGCGAGGGGAAAGTGCGTGCTATGCAGTCCGCATTGCGAGGCGCAAGGTTATAAATCTCTCTTTTATTCAAGGGTCGATGCTTTGGTGTTAAAACCCAAAGCATTGCATGGGGAAAGTGCAACAGATCTAAGAGGGCTCTGTAGAGACGGACAGCCATCAATTGCTTCTCTATGAGTCTGGAAGGAGAAGCAGTGCGATCGATCAAACTCCTGTTGATCATACTGACAGATATTTCCCACTCCCGGGACGTTAAGTGGTTTGATATAACAGATTCCAGGATTAAGGCTGTTTGCAGGTTTCTCAGTAGGATCTACGGAAGGGTTTTGTCTGTTCTGAAGGCCACATGCGCAGTGTTTGTATCTGTATATCCTCATCTTGTCACTTTATAACCCATAACAAAATTATTACAACTCCTGACACTTAATTATCCTGATTTAATATCCTGTGGTCTCTGATGATACTGGTTACTGTAACTGCCAGGGAAGCACAAGCTCATGTTTTCTTAAGCCTTTCACAATTACATCATTTCCTGTGTGAGCATCCAAAGATGATGAAACGGTCGTCAAATGACCCACTCTAAAAGCAGACAGGATGATAATCCCAATGATAGCATAAAAGTCTACATTATACCCATAAAATCAACTATACATTTGAAGACTAAACGCATTTGCAACAATGCATTTGGCGAGAATCCCATCGCAACTTCAGTGTCACATTATGTTCTTTCTTTTTTTCTTAAGCTGCCAAAATATATTTTTCCAAGAGTTATGTTCCTGTCCTTGAGAAACACAACCACTACAAAGGCTAAAAATGAGTAGGAGAAAGAAAAAAAAAAGAGAGAAAGCAAAATGAAACGCTGAAACATACGGGAGTCCGCTTAGCACAAAAGACGCCAGAGATTTAATGGGTTCCATATCGGAATTTCTCGGACTGCCAATCACAGAGCAAAATGACATCATCTTAAACTCTGTTACACAACAAACATGTATTCAAGCAAATAATATAATACTGGAATCACTGCTGGCGTAGACAAGACAATTGATGTGTTCCATATCAGATTTTCATTACAGTACAGAACCAGCATATGATTGACAGCTGTAAATTGACTGGTCGAGGAATATTTTCACCTAAACGAAGACATGTAAAGGCTTTGCACTTATAGTAAAATTGTGCAAAACTAGCTTGTAACAACTGGGAATTGTTACAGTAAATATACAGTACTGCACGGTTTAACCACAGATTTAAATTTCACTCTGTTGAAATAAGCTGTAATGAGACAACTTATCAACTACACAATGATTAAACAGACTGAAAAAACTATAATGATGCTAAGACTTGACTTTTTGTTACAATATTTTTTATTTTATTTTTTTTGTAAAGCTGCTGTGAAACAATGTGTATTGTGAAAACTGCTATAAAAGTACATATGACTTGAATTGACCATCCTATGTTTTTAGGTTTAAGAAGTATGTAAGCAGCATGCCATAAGCATTCCCCAAGTAAGCGGCACACCTGGTCATCCACGTGATGTAAAAGAAAAAGCGTGATTCATCTGACCATACCACCTTCTTCCATTGCTCCGTGATCTATTTCTGATGCTCACATGCCCACTTTTGGCGCTCTCTGCGGTGGACAGGGGTCAGCTTGGGAACCCTGACTGGTCTGCAGCTATGCTGCCCCATATATGAAATAAACTGTGATGCACTGTGTATTCTGACACCTGTCTATCAGAACCAGAATTAACTTCTTGAGAAATTTGAGCTACAGTAGCTCATCTGTTTGACCAGACCACTTGGGCCAGCCTTCACTCACACGTGCATCAATGAGCCATGGTCATCGTTGACCCTGTTGCCGTTCACCACTGTACCTTCTTTGGACCCCTTTTGATAGATACTGACCACTGCAGACTGGGAACATCCCACAAGAGCTGCAGTTTTGGAGATGCTCTGACCTTGTCATCTAACCATCACACATCACATTTGGCCCATGTCAAACTTGCTCATATCCTTATGCTTGCCCATTTGTCCGGCTTCTAACACATCAACTTTGGGAGCAAAATGTTCACTTGATGCCCTCCTATAAAGGGATAATCAGTGTTCACCTATCATATAATGTTATGCCTGATCGGTATATATACATAGTTGAACTGTTTTTTTTTCCATATAATGAAAGTCAGTGGGGTCCAAAACAACACTGAACCCATTTTACTTTCACTTGACAAAAGCAGTTATTTTAAGCAGTAAATATTCCTCAATTTCATATACAGCTCTGAATGCAACCCAGCAATTATATGAGGGTGAGTAAATGATGATTTAATTTTGTACTGAGTTAATTATTATTTGTTATGCCATCAGCTTCAACAGTATAAATGAATGCCAAACTCTTTTGGAAAACAGCTCTCATATTTAAAGTTTGTAAAGTGCAAGCAGGCTTCCAAATAACAGGTGATTTCACAGAACCGCCTGCCATCTGCAGTCTTATGCAATGAAGTGTTTATTACGTCAGCACTTTCAAGTCAGACCACCACAAACTATTCTCCATGCTTTTGTTTCATGCCAGTATGGACTCAACAACTACTTGGGAATTGCAAAGCTGATACAAACGTGGCGGCTCCTGAAAGCATCCAAAAGTCAGTTTGTGATTTGCAGGTGGTTCAAATTGAAATGTAATCAGGCTAGACTTTATTGCAATGGGCATTAGAAACCATTCTATAAAAATATTAAATGTCATTATTTAAATCTTCCAGTACAGTTATGTAAATTGCAGGCGTTGAAAGCTTATATGATTATATAACCTTATTATTTTATTCTGAGCGATTCCAAATCCCCCATAGCCACCTGGAGTGAATAGACACCCAGCAACACTTTAATTTACAATTACTTACAGAGAATTAGAATAAAAATATATCTGCCGGACCACCCTAGCCTCTTAAATCAAACCATATGCACATATATTGCTTTTAGATCAAATGTAAAGGCCGTGATTTAGCAATCAGTCGCCTAAATTTCTCCAGAGGGCTGTTTTCACCCAATAATGCAACTGGGCTGTGGTTCAGAATGAACACCCCTCTGAGGAATGCTGGGAAATGCAGTGCACTCTGGTTAAGAAAAGACGGAAGAATGAAGCACAAGTAGGTGTTTTCATTGGGAATTTCTAAACACCCTTGCATAGGTATTGTTCATAAGGACTCAGACAAGTTCAGCTTCTTTCTTTTTGCCAAGTTCCAAGGCTTTGAGACTGCCAGATTTTATGGGTTTTATTCTGGGTTTTCATACCCTAAGGGACTTGAAAAACAAATTTGATTATCTAAATTGTAATGGCAGACATCAAATGAGTAAATAAATAAATGCAGGGGAAACGTTCATAGCATTATCTCATGGTACTTAATTTTACCCAGATGCTCTGAGAACAAGCAGAATCAGTCAGACAGTGAACTTGCAAATCTCAGTCAGCTGGGCCAAAAAAAAATCCAATAGTATTTATCTATATATTTTCCACTAATATTACGTTTGAGTTTAAATGCATTTCTCAAAAAACTAAGTATGGTGAGTTTTAGTCTTAATTTCTCTGTTTACTCCTGGGGCAAAAATCAGCAGCATCAGTAACTCCAGATGAACTTGAGTTAATGAGGAATGAAAGAGGACTTTCTCTGGCTGAATCTGTCTGTTTATGATGGTTATTTTTGGTTAATTGCATTAGAGCGACAGTTCAGATTTAAAACGAGTAATATAATTACATTTGCATTTAACAGTTGCTCAGGGAGTAGTAGCATGACACTTATTGGGTTAAACTATTGGGTTAAATAAGTAAACTTTTAACAATACAGACTGTATTCAGTATGTTTAAATATACACTACCATTTAAAAATTTAGAATCAGTAACATTTTTAAAAAATAAATTATTACTTTTATTCAGCAAAGATACATTAAATTGAACAAAAATGTATTTATAATGTGACAAATGTTCTTTTGAACTTGATTAAAAGAAATGTGTCACTTACCACAAAAATATTAAACAACAAAACAATTTTTAACATTTAAAATACTAAGAATTGTTTCCTGAGCACCAACTCAGCATATTAAAAATGCAGTGATGATGCAGTAAGTCAGTAATGGAGACTGCAGTAATGAAACTGAAGCTCAGTTATTGAAGATTGGTTATTTTAAATTGTAATATTTCACAATATTACTGGTTTTCAGCCTTGGTGACCATAAGAGTATTTAAATATATATGGGCTATTGAATGCTTTTATTTGATTGGTTGAAAACTTTGTAAGGTGTTGCAAGGTAAGGCAGGTCGCATTTCAGTTCCATATCACTTTGCTAAATGATTTCAGCTATTCAAAGGTCATTACAGCAAAAGAACCAAAACCCACAAAGACGCTCACCAAGCAAATAAATATAGTAAACAATATGATTAAAAAAAAACAAATTATTTCCATGTTTTTTGCAACAAAATTACATTTTATTAGGCTACTGTATGTATGGTTTCTCCCACTCAACACAGAAACGTGTTGTCAGCAAAATAGTTTTTTTCAGTAAAATAGTTTATCGTGCTTATCGCCAGCATTTTTCGCCGTGTCTTTGTTCGTACCCAAGCGATTTTTACTGACGATGTGTCGAGTGAACATGCATATTCACTCCCTGACAGTAGATGGCACTTATTTAAAAACAGAAATACCCCGGTACACAAGGTGGCGCTGGACAACATTACACTTCTGACACTTGCTTGTCACAGAGAAAACGAAGAGAGTCAGTATTTACATGCTTGCCAAAACCCTTCACACACTTTTTGCTAAATGGCAAACAAAACATGGATATTTGTCATAAGGTACTTAAAGATCAAAGAGACCCGCAGCTCTGCATTCATCTTGCCTCGTTGCTTCGTCTTCGTGTACTTACTTCCTCTTTGTCGTCTCGGTCTTAGGTATCAATGTGGGCTCGGCAAGACCAATTTGTGCTTGAGTGCACAATGTCAAGTCATGTTTTTCTTCAGCAACTTCAGCAACTCCAGGCACTTGAACAAAAGTGCCAATCTCATTGTTCAGGCAGTTTTTAACGTGGTGCGTGAAACCAAAAAAATTAATCTGAGGTTATTATTATTTTTTAAATGACACTTTGTGCCTGATGTTTTGTGCATCTGTGTGCACACTCATTGGCGCCCTTTGTTTAGTCACGAGGCATTAAATGTCAGCGATAAAGGTGCAAGATAATCCTCCCGTTGTGCACAAGGCTTAATCTTCCTATATTATTATAGTGATTCTTTCCAGTTATGATTTTGCTTTATGTTTCTTGTTTTCTAAAGTGTGTATTTGGTCTCTGAGGAGTGACTGAGGGTCTGACCTAGAGATGTGTGATGTGTCACTAAACACTTGTTCAACAAGGTGTCGTGTGTTTAGATTTTTAAGGCATCACACACCCCTAACATGCCAGGAGTGCAGTAACAGTGTTTGCTCACTTGGCCCGGCTTTCAGATATGAAATATGTATTTGTCTTTCATTAAAAGCTACATGACATTTCTCACTGGCGAGGTAATAACGGTGCAGTTCTTAAGTAGATGAACTTACAGGGGCGGCAGTGACTCAGTGGCTCATGTAGGTTGTCTACAAACCGAAAGGTTGGTGATTCAATCCCCGGTTCCACCTGACAGTGTCAAAGTTTCCATGAGCAAGACACCTAACCCCAGCTGCTCCTGACGAGCTGGATGGCGCCTTACATGGCTGACATCACCATCGGTGTATGAACGGGTGAATGTGAGGCAAAAATGTAGTGTGCTTTGGATGGCCATAGGGTCTTTTAAAAGCACTATATAAATGCAGTCCATTTACCATGCAGTTTCGCTATTAGTAAAGATGCTGCTGCTGAACACTGTTGAGAGACACACAAACTGAGGTAATACACATGCTTAATCTCTCTCTCTCTCTCTCTCTCTCTCTCTCTCTCTCTCTCTCTCTCTCTCTCTCTCTCTCTCTCTCTCTCTCTCTCTCTCTCTCTCCATTAATACCTGCATTAAGCCCTATTCGGACAGGATTGGTTTTCCATAGGAAGGTTGTGGTAAAGTAATTTTACCTCAAGACATCTGTAATATTAATGGCCAGTTCACACTGGATAAGACTACTTCTTAGTAAAACTAGCAGAAGTGGGAGGGGTACCTCGCTTTACACACCACAGTAACCTCCTTGTCGTCATGTGCATATGACGTTGCTTCCAGTTATCATGTGAGCAAACTCACAACATGATGCAAACAAGAAAAACGCAAAACTGGAGAAGGGAGAAAACGCTGGGTTTAATCTCTGTTTGGGGAGAACATCGGTTTCAAGGGCAGTTTGAGACAATTTCACTATTTGGGAACAGATTTATCGAGAAGTTGTAAGTAAATTATTTTCTTTTTGTTTTAAATGGTATGCGCAAAATACTGGAGGTTTGCCACAGAGTTGCCTCACCACCTACTACGCAACTGAATGCTTTTCAAGCGCCTCCATGCGTTGCAAAATGCGCCAAAACAATTTTTAAAACAGGAAATGCCGAAATTTACCATACATTTTTACAGCGGGTCTATTCGAACGGGATTAGTATTACCCAAGGTAATTTTTCCGGACCTTTTTTTACAGAAGGTAAAAGTCTCCGTAATCTTTACTGACATTAGCCCTATTCGGACTGGATTAGTTTAACATGGGGATGTGGGGGTAAAGTAATTATTACCAGAGGTTCTCGGTGATTTTAGTCCCGTCCGAATGTGCCATCTCGGTAATCATTACGGAGAATGTCAGTAAAGATTACCGAGACTTTTACCTTCTGTAAAAAGGTCCGGAAAAATTACCTCAGGTAATACTAATCCCGTTCGAATAGACCTGCTGTAAAAATGTATGGTAAAATTCCGTTTTACCATACATTAGGGCTTTAGTCTGCTATATCAATAGTGTAGCCTCCATTACTAGTTCTAAAATGAATTGGAATTAGCTACGAAGGCTTGGGATGAGATGCAAGTCCTACACTAAAAAGCATTTTAAGGACAACAAGCTGACAAAATAATGTCCTGAAATACATCACTCAAACAATGTTTTGAGGTGTGGTAACTGTAGTATAAGCAGAATAATTGACTACGGGCCGTCAATTTATTGAAAAATAATCTTTTCATTATTCCTTACATTTACTTTTTTGCGCTGCATCAACAGACTGACATATTGATTGATGCATGTAGTCACAAAATCAGAGACCTTTCTCTTGCAAGAGTTCACAGGAGACACATGTTCAATGTGTCTTGTTTGACCACATGTGACCAGATCAAGACAGATTTTAATAACATGTATAAACATGGCCTCGGAGTGTTTCTTTCCCAATTGTTAAGACTCTTGACTTCTTTTATTTGTGAGAAACAAAGAGACAGAGTGAGTGAGAGTGAAGTTCTCCTTTGTCCATATCAGAAAACCGGCCAAGAAAATGACCCTAGCTAATTGTCCCTCTGTCTGCACATACAATGCAAACTCGCTAAACAAACACAGATGCATGTAAACCAAACATGACTGCTGTTTCTATTCGATTGTGAAGAAATGGCGCTGATTTCTGCCACTGATCTCAACGGATGGAATCTCAGGCTCTGCGTCGGTTTCGGTCCTTGTTAGAGACGCTCGTAGCGGCCTGATGGTTCATTTCGTCACACTGAGCTCCCGGTTGTCGTGTTTGTCAGTTCATCAGAATGGTGTGCGAGTTGGAAGCTCATATTGCTTTCCGAATGACTGCATTCCCTGGAGCTTGGCAGATCAAATCTGGAATGCTTACATTCTTGGTCCTTTCTTAAATAATTTTTTCACCTGCAGTAAATTGCATGTTATTTCCAAAAAGTATCTCTCCTATGGTTTACGTAAGCTCACAAAATATGCTACACATTTCACAAGACAGTAGTTTGGCTGGCCGAAGCGTGCTTGGGTGGGGAGGTACAACATTGCTGCGCAGACACTAAAAGAACAATTCAGAACGGTCCAGCTGAAAACACCCACTTCACTCCCGTGGGTCTTAACCCCAATATGAGTCCAGATGCTTTTATCAACTCTACACATACATCCAGGCCCAAGCACCTAATAAATACTATGAAGAGGGACAACAGGATCAGGAGGTCACTCAAAACATTAAGTGCGTGTTCAAGTGTGTCTGCGCAGGAGATGATGACTGATCTCCGTGTTAGTTAGTCATGGTGTGAGAATGCCCGTGAGGTTGTTTTGATTTAGGTTTTTCCCATGTGTGCGGGTTTGGGGTGAGGACGTCGCGAGTGTACGTTCGGTAAGTTCCCATTGAACCAGAAGCTTTGAGTGACCTGATCTCATTTTCACCAACAGCATTAATCCTGTTGCTTTGCTGCTGCTGCCGCTGCTGCCACATGTGGTTTGTGTTTCTCTCCCAAAGAACCGACCTACCTATTTCCTGATTTCCAAACGCCTGATTGATAGCCACTCTCTTTTTTTTTTCTTTTTTTTGCCCCTTCCCTTCTTCTCTGATTCCTAGGTCTTGATCCACGAAAGGCGAGATGGGCATATCTCGTGTGAGAGAGGTTGAAAAACGAGCGCCGGGCAGAAAGGTGTCCTTGGGAGACCCGATAGCGTTTTATGAGGCGAGTTGTTTGAAACGCCATAACGTTTTATGAGGTGAAACACTGGTTTCACTCTAACCTGTGAAGAGTAAACCTATAGCAAAGGGCAAGATTACATCCAGATGCATTAAACTGACCAGCGGACCCAAATCGAAACACGTGCACGTGCACACACACACACACACACACACACACACACACACACACACACACACACACACATGCACTCCTGGGCTACAAACATATCTCCTTTGACCTGGGAGGTTGTGTCCCAGTTTGGTAATATATTCTCGATAAGATCCTCTCCTGTTTCAGAGCAATCTAAGACTATGATAACAGAAAAATGGAGGTTCTTGTCTGAAAAACCCCTCCCTAAAGCATGAACCGGTGAGGTCATATAATTAACAGCCTAGTTATCATAATATCAACACCATCCGTCTCCAGTAGGATTGTGTTGCATTGGCGCAAATTGAGGGGGAAGAATGTTAACACTAAAATGTATATACAAATAAGAGCTAATTCATTTATGGATTATGTTTATGCTATATCACTACTGTTCAAAAGTTTGGCATCATTAAGATTTGTGATGTCTCTAATGCTGACCAAGAATGCATTTATTTGAAGAAAATACAGTAAAAACTGTAATATTATGAAATATTGTTACAATTTAAAATAACCAAATGATCACTATTGTATGTGTGTGTGTGTGTGTGGGGGGGGGGGTTGTGACATATGAGGACACAAATGTGTATAATGACATGGGTATGACATAGGTATTACAAGTAGAGGGTGAAATATGAGGACATTGGCCATGTCCCCACTTTTCAAAAAGGCTTATAAATCATACAGGATGAGTTTATTTTAGAAAGTAAAAATGCAGAATGTTTCCTGTGATGGGTAGGTTTGGGGGCAGGGGCAGTGTAAGGGGATAGAAAATATGGTTTGTACAGTATAAAAACAATTACGCCTATGGAATGTCTCCGTATGTCACAAAAACAAATGTGTGTGTGTGTGTGAGTGTGCGTGTGCGTGTGCGTGTGCGTGTGCGTGTGCGTGTGTGTGTGTGTGTGTGTGTGTGTGTGTGTGTGTGTGTGTGTGTGTGTGTTTTGTCCCCAAAATTGTGGTCCTCATGAGGAAACAAGCTTACAAATCATAAAGAAGGAGTTTCTTTGAAAATGTAAAAATGCTAGAAGTTTTGTGTGAGGGGTAGGTTTAGGGCTAGTGTCCGTGTAAGGGTAGAATATACATTTTGTACAGTTTAAAAACTATTATGTCTATGGAGAGTCCCCACAAAAATAGTTAACAAGTTAAATATTTGTCGTCACTATATAAAGTACAGCGAGTATTGCCTAGAGACACTATGAATCAGGATGCAGCTTGTGTACAGTAAGTATTTGCCATTATTTATTCAAGACTGCCTTTCAAAATATAGATGTGGTGATCAAATGTTGCATTAAACTAACTCGGTAAATTACCCAAACATTCTGTTGTGTATTTATAACCCTGTGTGTGTTTGTGTTTTATTTGTGGGTTGCATTAAGGGAACGGGCATCATGTCTGCAGGGGCTGAAACACAATCATCACAGTAAAACAAGATCAGAAACTGGGACGAATTTCAGATTTACAAATAATGATGTTAATAAAATAGGCCTAACTGTTGGACTACTCCAAGTCTTATTCATTAAATATCATGGCAGCGATTTGAGATATGAAATACGGTCAGGAGCAGTGATACGAGCTCTTAAAGTCAATGTTGTGGAGCGCTCTATAATTGATGTCAGGCCTCCGTTACATGTGAGCAACAAAACGTTTGCATGATAAATTAACCTCACAGGGACAATGTCCTGCATGTCCTATGGCTCAGAGAAGCGTGTTAATTATTTTGGATGATTTGTTCGTTGGTATTATGGTGATTCAAAGAAATAGGTTTTGGTCTGTATATTCATATAAAACTTTATTGGGCTTATAAAGTGCCCACTTTGAAGTCATAGGCTTCTGTATGCATTAAGTATCTGAGAGAGAGGCCAGATCTCTGTCCCACATGACCCAAGTGTGACCTCATTTCCCCATTAACATGCCAATTCTAGTCTCACACAGTAAGAGTCAACACTGATCACTTTTTTCTAAGACAAACATTGATTATACTTGGAAAAAATGCACTATTCCTTTGCAGACATCTGTGAACCAGCAGACCGTAGACTCAGTAGTTGATTTGGGCCCTGTTTACATCTGGTATTAAGATGCGTTTCGTTTGATCGGATCACAAGTAGATGAGCGAGATGCATTTTAATCCGTCTCTTTTGTCCATTTTTAACCACTTCTGTCCTGATTTCTCAGAGGGAAGTGTATATAGGAGGGTAAATGTATATGGGTTTAGCTTGCTCAATTTGCATATGAACACATCGGAGACGATGGAAAAACACAGCTTTCGTTTCTGGGCTCTGATAGCTACAAGACCATGGCAAATGGAATGAGTGTGTGTTAAATAATCAGGAATGGTGAGAGAACACTGTGCTTGGTACATTTTTGTTCTTTAAACCAAACTTGGGTCTTTAGTGGACAACGTTTAAATCCTGTCTAGTTAGCGCGCTTCCCATAATGTTTAATGTTAGGGCAGTAGGCAGAGATTAGCGTCTCCACCATGAAACCAATTCGGCCAAATGCGTTTTCGACTACCTCTGGAAGTGGTCGAAAAGCGCAAACCATTTTAGACTCCATTTACACATGTATTTAGTGTCATCCACGTGTGATCAGATCGAGGAAAACGTCCCTGGTTACGACTGTAACCTTAGTTCCCTGAGAACAGGGAACGAGACGCTGCGTCAGCTGACGCTATGGGGAACGCCTCCAGCGTGACCGGTGTCTGAAACGTTTATCCAATCACATCAGTCCTACTGACCGGCGACAGCCTCTGACGTCATAGACGTGCGACCAGGAAGTATAAAAGGGCGCCTTGCAAACACAACCGCATTCAATTCGTCTGAAGGGACTGTTTGCAGGCAGGCCCCGAGGCATGGCAAAAGTGACGCAGCGTCTCGTTCCCTGTTCTCAGGGAACTAAGGTTACAGTCGTAACCAGGGACGTTCCCTTTCGAAAGGGAACTCGAGCTGCGTCAGCTGACGCTATGGGGAACGATATACCCACGCCGCCATGCCGAGGGGAGTGCATGCCTACTGGCAGTGACCACTGTCAGGACAAGCAAATTCAACTGAAATGCCTGAACCACTCCCCCTCTGGTCACATTAGGCTGTCAGTGACAGCATTCCCTACGGTCATAGCCCGAGCTGTGGCCTTGGGGCACCTTCATGTACCCTACCCCGGCCGCTCAAAGGCCTGGAACCACCTGTTCGACAGAAGGGGTTCCTTTAAGGGAATGTGGCTAGGGGACCCGAGGGCGCCCCAGCCAGTCACTATTCGGGAAGAACTTCACCGAATGCCACCAGGGAGGCTAGACCTGGCGTCACTATGCGGGACGCTTCCGTCTGCCAGCCCAGTCTGTTAACAACAGAGCCTCTGGAAACTCGCCTCTGGAGAGGCATCAAGCTGAGGGACTGCGAACTGGCAGTGTCCGCCTCAGGCCGGAACTCAGAGACGGGCTATCCTGGAGAACAGCGCTCAGCGTAATGCTTTCCCACCCTTGCTAGCGAGGGGAGTCAGCTGCTCAATCCTAGGATCTACCGAGCACATACATTACAGGGGTGCTCAGGAGGCCTGAGAAGGCCTACAGGCTGATCTCACAGGGAGGCCCCGAGGGGCCTACGACCAACTGACCAGGCCCAGGCGGCCGTAAGCTCACAGACAACCCTCCTAAGAGGGGAGCTCTTAAGCCTGCCTGGTAGGTACCATGCTGTAGGCAACCTATGCAGGTCCCTGTCCTGTAAGGACCGCATAGCAGCAGTGTAAACTCGTCGTGCTAGAGTATGCACCTGCCATCAGGTGCTGCCGGCTAGGACCGAAGCCTGACGGCAGGAACCACTAGCTGTCAGCTTGAGTTCCAGTTCTGTGTCTCCTTCCAAGGAACTCGTTCCCCCAGGGAGGCCCCGCAGGGCCTACTACCTGCCAGGCTACTCGTAGCCGGCACTTCGGCCGGGGAACGACCTCAGGGCGGCCTGGTGAGGCCTGCTACCTGATAGCAGATCATGCTAACCGCCCCGGCTAGCAACCATGCTCCCTGCTCACCTTCCGGGGAGGCCTAGCGAGGCCTAACCCCTGTCACCCAGAGGCCGAGGCCCTGGGCCACCCCCTCAGGGGAAGCTCGATGAGGCCTGCTGCAACCCCGCAGGCCCTCCGGGAGGCCTGGTGAGGCCTGCTACCTGCCATCTGGTGACTGGAGCCCGGGAGCTGTTATCCAGCGCTGGTTCCCTGGAGTACCCCCTCAGGGGAAGCCAGATGAGGCCTGCTGCATCCCAGCAGGCCCTCAGGGAGGCCCCGCGAGGCCTACTACCTATCATCCAGTGACTGAAGCCCAGGAATGACCCCTTGGGGGAAGCCAGACGAGGCTTACTGTTACCACAGCAGGCCCTCAGGGAGGCCTGGTGAGGCCTACTACCTGCCGTCTCGCACCTGAAGCACGGGAATACCCTCTCAAGGGAGGCCCGGCAAGGCCTGCTGCACCCCAGCAGGCCCTCAGGGAGGCCTAGGGAGGCCTACTAACTGGGCTTGTAGCCATGCCAGCGATGAATACTCGCTGGCGGGTCGGATGAATGCTGGCCGCTCCATGTCGGGCTAACCATGGCTGTCTGCTTAGCTGACGAAGCCTGTTGACGAGACAATACTGTTTGTGACAACAAAAGGGAGATTTTTTTTTTTTTTTTTACCATCCCGCACACGGGCCCCGATGTCGTCACTCCAACTAGAAGGCCCGTCGAGGCCTCCTGTTCAGAGACTACTGCCTGGACTGTCCGGGCTGGCTGCTCACAGCTCACAGCTGGCTTCATTCGGAGGCTCACGGGGTCCTCCCTGCGAAGCCCAGTCCTCCGGCAGAACCTACAACACAGACCTAATTGCATCGCCAGAGCGGTGTACTCAACACATTGCTCTTACAACCCCTTTAAGTAAGGGGAGTTCATTCCTTACCACACCAGCCCCGGGGAGACCGCTGCTACTTCCAGCAACCCGCAGTTTCCTCCAAGGCGTCGCCATGGTGATGCTTGGCTTCCCAGGGGAGCATCCAACGCTGGGCCCTCAAGAGGCACACAGGTTGTGCGTGTCGCTCACCCCGAGCCCTACGAAAGGTGGAGCAAAAAAAAAAAAACACAGGGCAAATTATTGCAATATGCGAATAATGGTTACCACAGTCCCACATCCCTTGGATGGGGTAAAAGTATTTGGCCCAGGTGACCCACAAACCTTACTTACCGCCTTACAGGCTAGGTTGCAAAACTATAATGCTCTCACCTTTTCCCATCTGTATTACCGCACCCCCGAGCGCAGACCCGGGGGCGGGCCCTGGCCAGGCGACTCTCACATGAGAGGGGGCTGAATAGGGGTTTTTATCATCCTGTAAAAACACAGCCTAAGCTATCTGCCTGTATACCAGTCTCTGCTAAGGCTGCCACCATAGCAACTTAACGTCCCAAGCCCATATCTCGAGGGTTGGGTACACATATCTTCGTTCGTGTGTTAGCCTACTCACCCTCGCGCTTACTTACGTCCGCAGGGGTTAATGCTACAACACTTGCCCTCCGGTGGCCCGGAGCTTTTAGCCGAACCGCTAGGGACACCCACACTCGCTTAGTTTCCCTCTTGAAACATATTTCCGCGAAAATGAGCGGTAACCGCTCTCAACGCACTGAGAGAACACACCAAGTAACATGTTTACTTTACTGGCTTAACGTGACGGCTACTCTCCACTAGCGAGGCTAGCTCTCACCAGCCGTCTCACGGCTTCCTTAAATAAATCGTTCCGGCCACCAAACGGGGACACCGTACAACACACCCTCGGCGGGGAGCACACAGCATTTTAAGAACATAAAACGTCCCTCATACTGAGGCTTACCCGCTGTCCACCGGCGCGTGATGACATCCGTGCACAGGCATATACTCACAGTATCCATTGCGCGGACCCCGAGGGTTGTTTCCCGATGAGGCGTCCAACGCTGAATCTTCCTCCTCATGCCCACTCAGGGAAGCGGTCGAGTTTACTCAGACGACTCCTTTCACACAAGGAAAACGCCACTTTTCCGCTTCTAGTGCTTATGATAACTTCTCTATAAGCTCATAAACGAAAGCACCCCAAACCTGAGGGGGCGCCTGCTCACCAGACCAGACGGGCCGTCAGAGTCTCACGTCCGCTCATCATTGGCCCCGCCCGGCCTGATGTCAAGCACCAAGGAAAAGGGTGGAAGGAAGGGCTCACCTACTACCTCCGCTTCGCCCTCGTAGGCGGAGTTTCCCCCCGCCTACGCTGGTTCCGGTCTTCGGCACCGGCACCCTTCCTCCAGTTCCGGGTGTCCCGCCTCTTTTGCGCCCTACTCCGCCATGGAGGGGGCGCCCGAGAGGCCACGCTCGCTCGTTGGTCTTGTCTCCGGTCCTCAGACCGTGACGTACCAGGGACACCCGCCTGCCTGGGCGCGGCCCCGGACCTCAGTGGGATGCAGGTTTTAAAAGCCGCTGAGCGCGCCTTCGCCTCTCTAAACCTTCCCACCACCGCCTCGACGGAGGTGCCGAAGAGCTCAGAGGGCGAAACCGGGGCATCGAGGAGAAAGGACCTCTCTTTCCCCCCGATGTCCGCAAGGTTCAGCCACAGATGTCTCTCCGTGGCCACCATAGCCGCCATCGACCGTCCGATGGCGACTGCTGTTTGCTTGGTGGCCCGGAGAGCTAAATCCGTGGTGCGGCGGAGCTCAGCCATCGCCTCAGGGGGTAGGCCACCCTGGCGTTCCCCCTGATCGAGGTCCCTCAGCAGGTCGGCTTGGTAAGCCTGCAACACCGCCATGGTGTGCAGCGCCGCCGCCGCCTGACCTGCTGACGTGTACGCCCTGCCGTTTAACCGTGAGGTCGTTCTCAACGGCTTAGACGGCAGGGTGGGAGTTCTCAATGTCGATGCCCGGCCGGATGCGAGATAGTTCGCAAACGTCTCATCAACCGGCGGCATCGACACGTACCCCGCCTCGGCCACTCCCTCCACATCAGCGAAATTCGCCCGCTGATGGCGGAATAAGCGAGCCGAGAACGGGGTTCTCCATGCCCCCGCGATCTGCTCGTGGAGATCGGGGAGGAATGGAAGGCTCCCAAGAGCCGGGGGGTTATGGCCGGAGAGAAACCGATCGTCCAGGCGATTTGGACGAGCGGCTTCTCCCCTAGCGCGCCGCCACGGCAACTGTAGCCGCCCGGCGGCCCGCTCCACAACCTCCAACAGCTCCCCGTACACGGGGCAGGATGGCTGGGAGGGTTCGGCCTCGGCCGCTTCACCACCCTCCACTTCCATCCCTTGCTGATGCGGGAGCTCCTCGGCCGACGATAAGGAGGAGTTATCACCCAACTCCTCCTCCGGCGGCCGCCCCTCGTGATCTGGCCCTTCGCCGAGCACAACCTCCGTCTCTAGACGGCGGGCCAGATCCAGCTGGGAGCCCCAGGACATAAGTCGCCGCTCGGCCTCGGCCGAAGCGGGACCACTCCCAGCCGCTGGACCCTCTTCCCTCGAGAAGAGGGCCAGACGAGAGCGGAGCGTCTTCAGTGACAGACGCTCACAGTTCGCACAGGAGGCACTTTCCTCCAGAACCTCCCGTGCGTGCTCCTCACCCAGGCAGAACACGCAGAGTGTGTGTGTGTCCTCAGGTGTGAGGAACCTGGGACACGGGTCTGCACACTTTCTGAAGCCGTGCTCTGACTTGTGCGTGCGCTTAGACATGATGCTTTTTTTCTCGAATCAGACAAACAGTCCCTGAAGACGAATTGGATGCGGTTGTGTTTGCAAGGCGCCCTTTTATACTTCCTGGTCGCACGTCTATGACGTCAGAGGCTGTCGCCGGTCAGTAGGACTGATGTGATTGGATAAACGTTTCAGACACCGGTCACGCTGGAGGCGTTCCCCATAGCGTCAGCTGACGCAGCTCGAGTTCCCTTTCGAAAGGGAACTGTTCTGAATACCAGGTGCACACAGAGCCTTAAAGTACAGTGATCAGTCAATGAATTGCCAATGTTTACAACAGGGTTGGGCAAATTTCAGAATGTAAGAATAAATTCCCTTTCAATTGATGAGTTGGAATTTGAATTGAACTGGCCACACCACACAGAAGGTTAAACTGGAATAACAGTAAAAAAAAAAATTAAGCTGCCATGTGGACTGACCAATAACATAATACACTGATTGTACCTTTGAAACATGTCTTTTCTGTGTACATGTATTGTGAAAAGCACTATAAACTTCTATAAAGTATTATAATAAATAATTTACTGGATTGTAATTCAAAGATATTTATTCTTAACTAAATGTCAACTACCAGTCATTAGAGTAAACTGATATCTGCTTAATATCTGCTAACACTTATTTTGGTGCACCCCCAACAGACATTCTACTGACCATAAGTAACTGCAAGTATGTCAGCTTATTCTACTAACCAGAATCCTAACTGTTAGTTTACATTAGTTGCAAAGTTACACTCTTAAACGTTTCACTGTAAATTTGCAGTAAAATACTGGCAGCTGGGTTGCCAGCCACTTAAGCCCCGTTTCCACCAAAATTACCCGGAACAATTTGTACGGCCACCAGGACTAATACAGTAAGCTATTTATTTGTTGTAAAGTGTAATAATCATCAGGAAAAAAAAAATTCTTCTGTCAGGCGCAGTTAAAGTAAAAACTGCCTGGGGCAATATACGCTGTGTCATTATTCCAACATTATCTTCAAAACTTACGAAATAAAAAGCTTACCCCTCAGAAAAATGAACTTTCTTCTCTTGTCAACATGAGCGCGGCGCACGCTGTCACGTCATGTAAGGACGCACACTTAAAAGTAATCGGTCAGGTTGTTTACATGGTGAAAAATAGACTGTAAAAAAATGAATAACGAGTATGGAAGAGATTCAAGCTGTGCTGCTTTTTCTGGTTATATGTATAGGTTTACTAAAGAGGTAACTTTAATTAACAACGACAGAAAAGAGCACTAGCATATTCAGAAAGCTTGTAAAGCTAGATTTAAAATGACAAAGTATATTATTATCAGCTATTACGGACATTGCATGTGAGATGGCTGAGATGAAGGCGCGCCATCAGACAGAGAGCAAGACTGATATTTACTGAACACAGAACGAACCTCGCAAAAGACTTTTAAAAATGCCGGTTGAAATAAAATGCTAAACCAATCAGCATGTTCAGCGCCCAAGTCCCGCCCTCGAAAGTTCCTGAACTTTGAAAAAGTACTACCTCGCGAGCAGGGCCGTTTGGAGGGGGAAATATTTACCCAGAAACTTCATTTAGACCCTGGTTCCTGCGGTCAAAACACACCGAGTACCACCACAAAGTTCCTGGTTCCTGGGTAAAGTTCCTGCTGTGGTCACGCGGCTTTACTGTATTTTTACAAAACTACTGCTATAAAAATTATTTACAGTAATGTACTGTAAAATGTGGGGCTGTACATTTACATTAAAGGATTACAGTGTACTTATAGTTTGTATAATGTCTACGTGTCATTTGTTGACTCTTTCACCCCGGAATTAGGCCCATAGTGACCTTCCAGGTCTGGAGCATCTCTTAGGGTACCCATGGCCATTGTACACCATTCTCAACACTGATCTGTAACATAGAATATTGTGCACATACACAAATACACAGTCTCTCCAAGTTCTAATCAAAACATACTGATAATGTGCTTTCTCTCATTGAGAGCTACAGACAATAGTACAGGCAATATCCATCTAGACTCTTTAGTGTTTCAGTAAAAGGAAATATAAAAGGAATAAAATATAATACATTAAATGAAAGACAAATACATATTTCATATCTGAAAGCCGGGCTAAGTGAGCAAACACTGTTACTGCACTCCTGGCATGTTACGGGTGTGTGATGCCTTAAAAATCCAAACACACGACACCTTGTTGAACAAGTGTTTAGTGACACATCACACATCTCTAGGTCAGACCCTCAGTCACTCGTCAGAGACCAAATACACACTTTAGAAAACAAGAAACATAAAGCAAAATCATAACTGGAAAGAATCACTATAATAATATAGGAAGATTAATATTGATTAAGGTTTTGATTATGATATATATATATATAGGTATATTGAAGCGGCAGTGGATTTCAAAATCACCCCTTTCAGGATGTTTTTAAATAAACACTGACACAAACTATACAAGTTTTAAGGCCAGATGATATTGATATAAGAGATCTAGCAGATTTAGAACTATATTGTATTTCTATAAAGTGTTCACAGGCAAATTTGCTTTATGTTTTTCCCTAGTGTCGAAGTCAGGCTCATATAAATGTCAGGAAACACGATTCCTGGCTGCATGTCAATATACATGGATTAATGGATCTTTGGCAAGTTGTAAGGAACACAATATCGAGTCCAAGCTTTAGTTTAAACTGATAATCATTCAGAAAGCTCGAGTTTTCGCAGTTTTCCCTTTTAAATCCAGTCATGCAGCAGCATTTTTGCCACTCAGTCAGGCTGAGAGGCGTTTTCCAGCGGGGAAAGTGATGTCAATGCATACTCTCCATTTATTTTCCCTTTGTTGTCCTGTGCAGGTTTGTTTTGTATTGCTCCTCGTGTCCCAATAGCCTAATACATGACAATGCAGGCTCATATTTGGATATCTTTTTATTTTTATTTTTGGAGACCTTTAAGCATCTTTGTGGTGTGATTTATGCGCATTTGTTTTAAAATAGCCTGTATGGGCAGATTGTTCACATGATGGTCTGCTCCTTCATTAAACAGCTTTAAATTGGTTCTTAAATCTCATCTGTTCTTTCTGGCTTTAGTTTTGTATTGTTAACGCGACGGATACATGTCCTCATCTCTTTTTTTCTTCTGTTAATTACTACCATGTTGGGCTGCCGCATGTCTATTTTCTTAAATTCATTTACTGTTGGTGTGGCTGCTTGTGTTACATTAAAATAAATAAATTTTGTCTACCTGATAGATTTAATGCAGGTGCGGTTCGGGTAGCGGCCTTTAAATGGGTCAGGTCGGGTACGGAATTAAATTAGAGCTGCTGTCCGATAACGGGTTGGGTGTTCTGTTGCGAATGAACATGCTGGTTTAACAAAAAGGACTCCAGTTCGGTCATAGTGTGTGGATCTTTTGCCGGTTTTACCTGTGTGTTGTTTTTTGTTTTGCCTAGCCATGGACCTTTTGTTTCTCAGCCTGTTGGTTGATGTCTGGGTTTGTTTTGCCATGACTTTGTATTTCCTTTTTTTTTTTTTTTTTCAGTACAGATATTTTTGAGCCGACTGATTTTCTGTTCATTTTATTGCAGCTTCCTTGTGTTTAAATTTAGATTTTAATTCCTTATTTGCTACCTCAGTTAAAATTCAATTTAAAACCAGGAATTGAATTACGCATATATATATATATATATATATATATATATATATATATATATATATATATATATATATATATATATATATATATATATATATATATATATATATATATATATATATATATATATATATATATATATATATATATATATATATATATATACTGTGTTGTGCACGGTATCCTGTGCATTGTTCAGTATTTCTGACTTTTTAACCCCTTGTTTTAAAGAAGCTAATCAGATTGGATGTTGTTAATCTTTATATTATTTACTATTTCAATGCCCCCCCAAAAAAGATATTTGTTCATTGTACATTGTACATTTCAATGTACATTTCAAGACAATAATACATAAAATGTGTAAAAGTAAAAGTAAAATCAAACCTGAACCTTCACACCTTTACAAAATGCCCTCAGGCTGATAATGAGTGAGCAAAGAATGCTCAAAAAGGGACTGTGGCTTCATTTGTATAATGATGCTGTTGGGAAATCTGATGTGCATAAATGTTTTTTGTGTACAAATAGCTCCAGAGAAACTGTTATATCAGGTTTCCAGTCCTGCAAGCTAATCAAGCGTAAATGTTTTACAGCTCAGCGCTGTCATCTTAACATTGTCCATAGAGACATTACCTTATGCTTCCACCCGCCAGGAAACTGTCCGGCTGCACCTGTGGGCAGGAGCTGATGGGATTAATGTTTACACATGGAAGCAAAATGTCACCAACTCACCGCAGGCTTTCCTGTGACTTTCAGGAATATCGCCGTCAGGTATGGTATCATGCATATTTGGTTACATCTGATGTTTTTGATTTGCTAATCAGGATTGCTCTTGCCCTACACAAGGCTTATTTTTAAGTTTATGTTAATAGCAAATATTCTTTATAGGCCACTGGCAGGTTTATCATATTCAGACAAACACGTAGCGAGAAAAACTGCATCACTTACATCAAAAATTATACATGGATGTTAAAACCATTGTAAATCAATAAACATGCTTCAAGCGTATAATGACGTACATCCCACTCGTGAGAGGTAAATTTAACATGTTTGTCCGTGTGTCTGTGTGTGTGTGTGTGTGTGTGTGTGTGTGTATTTGTGTTGGCATGCTCATATGTGTGTGTATGGTCAATTGTTTTTGTGAAGCTGGATCGCTCATTCTCCAGTGGAGGGCAGTTCGGGGTGAGTGCAGGTAATAATGAGTCTCTCCTGAGACTTTATTAGAGTTCAGAAAGACTCTCTGGGCGTCTTTGTGTAAGGCGGACATTCCCAATATCAGAGCAGATGCCTCCCACTCTGCCTGGCTGCTCTACACATGCATCCACAAAAATACATGCGCACATATACACACAGGGCCTTAGAAAAACATTAATCATTTAAACTGGGGCCTAATTCCAGCTACTTCACCCGCACGCCAATCACAGCGGACTGAAATTGATTGCAGATTTGGCTGACTGAATTAAGAATGAGAGGGAAGGAGGACACAAGACCAGGTAATTGAGCGTATAGGTGAATCCACACCATGTGCAAACACAGCACCACCCTCCAATCAAGCCTTAAAGGAAGAAATCGCCCCCAAATGACCATTCTGTCATCGTTTTTTTTTTTTTTTTTCATTTACAATACAATGGAAAATATATAATATTTTCTCTTCTGTGTTCAAAAGAAGAAACTCATATCGGTTTGGAATGTAATTGAATAAATGAGGACAGAATTGTAATATTTTGGTGAAGTATCTCTTTAAACCTCAGCCAGTTTGTGAATGTTTTTTTAAGTGAGGGATTTTTTTTAGGGGGAGTCTAAAGGGGATTTTTAGTTGATTGAACACAGGTCCTTTTCATTGTATTTGTGACTCTCAAAAGTTTTCTGACTCCAATAAATGTATATAATGATCATAGAGCCTTTCTAGCACAATTTTGCAACCAGATCTCACATTTACTAATCATATTTTTATTACAAATTTTCATCAACCACACCTGACGTTATTCTGTGATTTTGAACTACATCTTCAGACTCCTAACATACCCATCGTACCATTTATCCTAAAGAATGCTGTTGGATGTCCATAAAAAATGTATGCATTTAGGAAAAGCACTGATTCATTTAACTGGGTGCAGCTGAGACCATTTTTTTCTCTTTAAAATGAATGTGGCTACCATGAGATCACATGAACTCATAAAAAACGTAGGGCAGTTCATCAACAATTCATGTTTATGTTAAAAGCTTTATGTAAGAGGCAAAAACTGCATCTTGTGACATGCATCATTTCCACCAATTATGAAATTAGCCAGAGTCCAGGAAGCGTATTTAATGAGGAGAATAGTGTGCAGTTCATTTTAAGGGGGCGAATGCACATAAAATGCTGTCATAGAGTGAGACCTTCCCGTGCAGCCGATTCCTTTTGTCTTTTTCAATGTAAAATAACCTCTGGATTCCACATGATGTGAATGCTGAACAGAGTGTGAAAAAGTTTTAAAGTGGTCATTTAATGGTACATGTACATTTACAAGTTGATTGTATGGAAATGTGTGTTGGCAGTGCCTGTACACAACCATCCTTAAATAATAATAAAAAAATCCATCCAGTGTTTGTTTTTTTAATATTATTATCATTTTATTATTGCTGAAAACACCAATTCGCCAAAAATAACAAAAACCATGACTTTATTCAGCATTGTCTTCTCTTCCTTGTTTGCTTTATTTTGATAGCTCCGCCCCACACATCCGTAACCCAGGCAACGACTGTAGCAGAATCTGTGTGTAACTAATCCAGGTTGAATATTCAATGAAAAAGTCACCCCTTCCATCACAAAAACACAAACCGTTCTCATGAACAACTCGATAGTACACGAGCCGACAGTCCAGCTAACGACATATTACAATTATGACACGATTAGAGTTATAGCAATCACAAAAACACACACCATTCTCAAGAACAACTCGATAACGTTAATATAAACTCGATAGTCCAGTTAACGGCATATTACAATTATGTTATATAGATGAAAAGAGGAAACAAACATATATTACAAGAATAGTATCTTACCTGTCGGACACATTTTGTGAGTTTGAAAACACTGAGGGGATTTAGATGCTCCATACGGTGTGGAAATGAACGGGTCTTTATCATCGCTGAAGTGAGCCACAATACGATCGCAAATGGACAAACAAGCGAACATGACACACGAGCATATTCAAGCACAAGCATATATTAGTTCTTTCTCTTGGCTAATGTCCGTCCTGTGTGACTCGTGTGTTTTGAATAATGTTGTGCACTGGGCCTCTCTTCTCACCATAGACACGCCCCTTACCTGCTGATTGGTTACAAGTTTGTTATTGCACTCGGCCTGAATCCTTTTTCTAAAACGGTTTTGAAATAACGCTTACCCCACCTTTAATTTGAGAAGTTGAAACACTCACTTTGCTCCGCACCATTCCGTTTACATGAATGCCCGCAGCTTCCTGAGCTGAGTGCTGTGAGTGCGATCCCACTCCCCATGTGCGAGTTGAAAACATGTGGAAATAGCTCCCTCTAGCAAACTGACGATATTTGCGCCATCTGAGGAGTTTTTCCAGAAATAAAATGCGGGGGGGGGGGGGGGGGTAGATGGAGCCCGGTCATTCATCATATACTCCAGGGTTTCTACTGATACAAAGCCATATGCTAATCGCTGAAGTAACCCTTTAACAATCTCTCCAGCAGCCGTACTCAGCTCCACAACACTCGTCCTGCTCTGCTTCATACTACAGTAACGCTAATAATCATATAGTCCTATCCCGATTCTTTTCCCCCATCTGTGAGGTAAAAAACACGTCCCAAGATTCTGCACTCAAACTACGCCTTTGTTTTGAATATGCAACCTCTAGCAGACGGAAAAGTTACATAGTGCACCTTTAATTGTTGATTTGTTGATTCCAAAAGAAGGTGAGTATTGACTTTATTGATGGTGTAAATAAAGACTTAACATATTGCGTGTTTAAAAATGTAAGTAGTATGTAATGCAACAGATTCGAAATGATGGAGCAATAATGAATGCAGCCAAAAGTAGCAAGAATTTATATTGTAAAACAAACATTTTGGGCCGCGCACAAAAAATTACGATCTACGTCAGTCAGTTTGGATACACATGCAGTTAACAGTATCCCTCAGCCATGTCCTAGTGTTTCCTGTGGCCCCTGTTCTGTGTCACCGCTCCCTCAACATACAGTAGGCACTGTGTGGACGCAGAGAACAGCCACCTGGGTTTCTCACAGAGAGTTGTTAGACTCCTGCAATTCCACGGAAACTCTCTGGTGTTTAACTTTGAGCTCTGTGTCCGTGAATTCTAAATCAGCTCCGTCCTGGCAGACTGTAAGGGTCTGGTTAGATCAGGTGCAGCATGTTAAAAGTGAGACACCTGCAGACACTCAAAAACATTGCTTCAATAATTATGTAATTGTCTGATTTCAGCACAATTCTGGATATTAACATAGTTTCGTTTAAGACAAATGGTCTTTAGTGCATTCTATCCTCATTTTAGATGCAATTTGTAGTGCAATTTGAGAAATGCACACAAGTCTGTACACGAGCCAGAATGTGACTTGGCTCCTTAATGATCAGGTTATGGAAGATGTTTTATACATACTTTGACTTGTGCTCAGCTGTGGGGGCAAATCATACCAAGTACAGTTGTAACCCCAAAGCCAGAACGCAAAGTTTCTGTTTCCTTGGATCGCGTTCAAAACACACAGCCCATTCTGTCGGAGCCTGTGCTTCCAGGCTAACTTTGCATGAGCGTTTTCAAGCTGGGAAAATTTGTAGCAGATGCCACCTGTCTCATCCAATCAGTCATCCCGACGGTTAGCCATCCACCTGATTTGTACAGCAGCCAAGCGTTGCCCTAAAAATGCTACACTGGGGTCAACTCAAAGTGTGCGTTTTACTGTAGCTCATGCAGAACACAAAGAGGTCATCATGAAAGTTTAGGGAACACGTCAAATTTTATCACGAAAACAACCTAAAAGTATTGCAATTTTAGTACAATGACGGTGTTTCTTAGGGATATTATATCTGCTGTAGGCATGTAGCATGTTTAGAAACCTGTTAGGTCACTAAGTTTTATCCCCAATAAGGTATTGCTTTTCTCCTGAGGGGAAAACTTTCATAATGGCTTGATCATTATAGCATTTCAGGGTCTGAGAAAAATAGTAAATCTCAAAGAAAACACCGCTAATGTGACTGTTTTTCATTTTTCATGTTATCTGATAAGCTAGCTTTAGTAATTCATCAGGCCTGACAGGCAGAGGGAAGGTGCTGAAATGTGTATTAATGTAGCTCAGTTATGAGGAAATGAGCTGGAGTTGTAGCCAGCTCTGTGGTGGCGCACTGTGGCCTGCCAAGGGTGGAACGGACCTCTAACATGAGCTCCCCATGCTCGGCCTGTCCTTTCCAAACCGACACCGCTGACCTCTCCTTGATGACTCACTCTGGCCAACAGAGGACAGCGCTGCCTTGCGGCGAGAAAACCCCTGATTATGTCAGTATGCAGGAACTGTGAAATACATACAAGGGCTGTGCAGCCAAATCACTATCTCTTTGTGAATCTGTATCTGTTGCAATCGCTAAATGATCTGTATCTGTGATTGGATAGGACTGGATGTGGGCAGGGATTAAATCAGAAGTGAATCATAACATTTCTACAAGAGAAAGGAGCTCAGAAGGTTCTTGGAAGCTTTGAACATGGGGGTTAATAAGTTTAAAACATTAGTATTTCATAATGTAACATGATATTCAAGCAATGTCACACAAGCAAGAGTGCTGATATTTGAAAAACAAAAAAAGTAGGATTGCCAACATAGCTTTTTTTTATACAACAGTCAAATTTACAAGTGGTTAATATTGAGTAAGTTGTGTTTTAAACACGTATCAGCGCTTTTGACATAATCGTTTGAACGAATTACTAAATTGACTCACTAATAAATGGTGACTGCATACAAAATCACATACTCTCTGAGGATCGAGTAAGTGCTTACTCTGTAACCATTAAAAAGTGTGTTCTATATAGCATGAATGTGTGTAGTGCTGTAGTCTGTACTTCATTCATAATTTTGTTATTATCATGTGACCTATCAGTTTCGATGTGGAATGTCATACTATTGGCCGCAATAGTAAATACAATAAAGTGTCCAATGAATATGCACTTCAGAATGTCACCAGGGGTAATTGGTCTGCCAGGTACTTTTTGCCTATTTTATGAATACTTAAAGGGTTAGTCTACCCCAAAATGAAAATTCTGTCATGAATTACTTACCCTCATGTCGTTCCAGACCTGTAAGACCTTCGGTCATCTTTGGAACACAAATGAAGATATTTTTGTTGAAATCCAATGGCTCAGAAAGGCCTCCATTGGCTACAATGTAATTTCCTCTCTCAAGGTCCATAAAAGGCACTAAAGACGTTGTCAAAAAGCCCATCTCACTACAGTGGTTCTACGATAATTCTATGAAACGTCAAGAATCGTTTCTGTGTGCAAAAAAACTTACTAAATAACCACTCATAAAGTGCACTGTAAAAAAAAATTGTTGATTTTTGTTGGTTTAACTTAGTAAGTAACCTGGTTGCCTTAAAATGTTGAGTTTTTTAAATTAAAAAATTGAGTTGATGCAATGAAGGAAATTTGTTTAATAAATAGAAACTCAAAATATTATTCTTTCTGAACCACATAAAAAAATGATAAATCATGAAAATAGCACTATTTGGCATGTTTCACTGCATCAAAAGAAATAAAACACACACAATTACCCAATATGCTTACAAAATCTTGTAATAATATTTGAATAAAGGTTGTCAAATCTAAAAAAAAAAATCATTGCATCAACTCAAAATTTTAATTTCAATGAATTCAAAATTGTAAGGCAACCAGGTAACTTTTTTTCTAAAAAATTTTTTACAGTGTGATAGCCGATTTCAAAGTTCAAATTTCAAATTTCAAAGTTTATTGCCATTTGCACAGGTACGTTTCAGTACAGGTATTCATACATTGAATTCGTATGGGTTTCTCAAAGTCAAGTTCTAAATATAAAATATATGCACATGCATACACCCACTCACAACCCACATATACGCACACACACACACACACACACACACATACACACACACACACACACACACACACACACACACACACACACACACACACACACACACACACACACACACACACACACACACACACACACACACACACACATATATATGTACACATACACATACATACAAACACACATACACACACGCATAATGAGATAGAGCATATGCGACCTGACAGTTTTAAAAGGAATACAAAAAAAGATACATAAATAATAATAATAATATTGTGCATACAAAATTAAAATTCTACATAAAATAAATTACAATTGCACTGATCATTACAATAATTAAAAACAAATTAAATTTCAAAAGACTTCTTCCTGAAGCTTCCGAGCTTAATGAATCAGCGTATCGATTCAAACCGCCAAACTGCTGAAATCACGTGACTTTGGCGATCTGAGCTGCTGATTCAATACACTGATTTATAAAGCTCCAAAGCTTTATAAGAGTTTTGAAACTGGCCATCACTATATACATGAAGTCGTTATATAGGTTGTTGTTTGATTTTTTTTTCGCACAAAAACTGTTCTTGTCGCTTCATACAATTATTGTAGACCCACTGTTGTGAGATGGACCTTTTATGGGTCTTGAGAGAGGAAATGTCATTGTGGCCAATGGAGGCCTTTCTGAGCCTTTCTGAAAATATCTTCATTAATGTTCTGAAGATGAGTAAAGATCTTATGGGTGTCGGAACGACATGAGGGTAAGTGATTAATGACAGAATTTTCATTTTTGGGTAAACTAACCCTTTAAGCAGCATTTCCACAGGAGGAACTTGGGTGTGTGGGGTCCTGGGGCAAATTGTTCTGAGTAAGTTTGCTGGAAATGAGGCTTAATACTAAGGCCATACTACTCTTCTCACATAGCCTACTGTTTTTTAGCCAACTATATAGTAGGGAAGCATGCATTTAGATGTAAAAAGTTTCCTAAAGAATGCTATTGGATGCCTATAACAATGTATGCGTTTGGGTAAAGCACTGAATCAACGTGCCTTTCCAAACAAGGAAATAATTATAATGCTAGGTATAATGCTAGACAAAACACTGGTATGGGCTGCCAGGGAGGTTTATTTTAGGGTTACCTTTGGAGTGAACTCAAGTTCTGGACAACCTTTTTTTTTACGTTCCTTAAAGCTAAAGAGTGTGAAACAGAGGTCTAGCAGAAGAGTGATTGCCACCAGTCAGATGAGAATTCCCACTTGAACAAGGGACTTCATGATGCACTTGTGACCTCATTCTGTCTGTCTCTCAGCAAGAGTTAATCAAAGACATTTGTCTTTTGACTGACCCTCCACCCGTCCCCCTCTGTGGTGGCTGTTTCTGCACAAATCTCAAACCAATCATACTACCACAGTTGGATAATTATCCTATGCTATGTACTTTCCTTCCCTTGGTGCCCTCTGTCAGGCTGGGCCAAGCGGATGGCAGGCGCGTAAACAAGTTGCTTGAGTTTGTGCCCGATGTCCTGGAAGCCTCATTTTGATAAGTACCATTCAAGAACAATTTTCCTCATTTCTCATTGGAAAAGAAGAACTTGTCAAGCAGAAACTTTACAACTGAAGTAATGACGCTTTAGGGACATCCCCACAAGATAAATAGACGAATAAAAGTTTATGCTTTAGACGTAAAGCTAATCTGCGTTGGAAAGCAATGTGTCCGTGCATTTGAATGGAGTCTGTGGCTCAGCTGCCAAGCCAGATGTCAAGGCCCTGCGTGAAGGATGTTGGACGTACAGATTACGGAGAATTATTTGGATTGCCCGTCAGGCCACAGAGCAGACACACATCTGTTTTTATTCAGGGATCTTGAACAATCTGTGCACTGCGCTGGCTCTGCAGGCGTGGAGCCGCGTCCCTCTGCGGGATTCACCTACCCTGAGAACAATACTCTGGACCTGCTTCTGATAGTATTTCAAAATGCCTGAAAGATAAGGCTGAAGCTTTGCACCCTCTTTCTCTCTTCGTAGAGGTTGTAATTTACGGTGTGCTCCCTAAATTAGAAGTGCGCTGAAACGTTGGTTTCCCAAAAGGCACATTTGTTCATTTCAGGATAAGCGAGGAACACCCGGGTCGAATGCTCTCGGGGAGAGGCACGGCGAGAGGAGGTCTAGTTATTGTTGGGACGGCGCTGTGATGAAGTGTTTAGCATTGTTTTTCCTCTTGGCCCTTTTTGTCACAAACTGTAAACTAGAGCCGTGATCAGCCAGGCAGTAAGTGTTTCCATCAGCGTTTCCTGGGTGAAAAGCAACGACCCTTCATAACACTGTTTGGCGGCCGTTCCAACACTGCGTGATTTTGGAATCAAAGCGGCAGGAACCAAATATTTGCAGTCGGTAGGCCCTGCCTGCAGATTCACCAATTAGGGTGGAAAAACCACCAAACGGCTTATTTTCATTTTGATCCTTGATCCTCGTGTTTACTTTACAGCTCATATTAAAAGTCCCAAAAGATTTCCCTCCTATTTTCACATCCCAGGACGGTTTTCTTTTGCAACCCTCTTTCCAAATAGTCTTTGTGCTATCTACATTAAATTCACAATATGTAAGCTTTTTGCATTAAAATATCCAAAAATCACTAAAACAATGTTATATATATTTTTTTAATTGTGTACTTACATGACTACTTTCAAAATTACTTTGATCTAAAGATTTATATTTTACCCTAGTCCCAGAGCCAGACTTTCGATCTTAAAATATAAAAATATGATTTCTTTAAATGACTCACTTTTAAATTATTATCTGAACAAAACTCCGAACTCTGAACTCATTTCTGATGAATTGCCTCTAATAAAGTTGTATCCAAAACTAACTTGTTTACCAAGGAGAAAACTGAGGAATGTTTGAAATGATATAAGACATGAGATGTGAATAAGATTTAAGATTATAAAAATAAGATTAATTCCATAAATGTCCAAATGTCATTTCCACTGTGGGACTGCCGTTATTTTCATTCTATTGCATATATGAGATAAAAAATGAGTGGCGAAAAAGACTTGGACAAAATGAAGGATAAACAAGAATCTGAATTTTCCTGTGATGCATGCATGTACGCCCAATGTTGGTGGATAAATAAACAAAGTGTGAACATTCTGTTTTAAGAGAGTTTATTTTCTACAGGGCCAAAAGTGCCCACTGCCCATATCTGAAGAAACACCCCTACATTTACATTTCATTTATTTTTAAAGCAGATCTAAAAATCAAATTCCAATAAAGCATCCAAATCACTCTCAGCCTGCAGGAACACAATTGTGAGCACTTGCATGGTTACTATTTCCAATCAAATTGCATTGGCACAATTTACAAACACTGGCAAGCTGAAAAGGTGAAGTAGTTCATTTAATGATTAAAGCCCCCAATCAAACATATGTTACACCACAATCACTCTGCAGTCAACCAAAGCTGAGCAATGCAACACAAACATCCTTTTTTTTAATGCTAAACAGATTTCTACACGCCTCGCATTCAGATAATATTCTGCATTCAAAAAATCCCATGGGAATGGGATCATTTCATTATATTTGAAGGCTATAAAAAAGGCTGGGGTTTTTTTGTGTTTTTTTTTTTGTATGTTGAAACACCCTTTTTTAACACAAACAAGCTCTTTTTAAGATCTAGTCTTGTTTTACTTTGTTTTATATTTGATATTATAATTATAATTTGATTATTAAATTTGTTTACATTTGATGGAATTTTATTATTAATTGAAATTTGCAAATGTTGAATGTTTAATTTTTGAATGTACACTTGTCCTTTTGCGCTGCCTTTGCCCTGGGTCAGGGTCATGTCGCTTGTTGTGTTATGTCCTTTCTTCAACTGTCTATGGTTGTGTCCAGTCTATGGTTGTGTCCAGTCTATGGTTGTGTCCAGTCTATGGTTGTGTCCAGTCTATGGTTTTGTCCAGTCTATGGTTGTGTCCAGTCTATGGTTGAGTCCAGTCTATGGTTGTGTCCAGTCTATGGTTGTGTCCAGTCTATGGTTATGTCCAGTCAATGGTTGTGTCCAGTCTATGGTTGTGTCCAGTCTATGGTTGTGTCCAGTCTATGGTTATGTCCAGTCTATGGTTATGTCCAGTCTATGGTTATGTCCAGTCTATGGTTGTGTCCAGTCTATGGTTATGTCCAGTCAATGGTTGTGTCCAGTCTATGGTTGTGTCCAGTCTATGGTTGTGTCCAGTCTATGGTTATGTCCAGTCTATGGTTATGTCCAGTCTATGGTTATGTCCAGTCTATGATTGTGTCCAGTCTATGGTTATGTCCAGTCTATGGTTATGTCCAGTCTATGGTTATGTCCAGTCTATGGTTGTGTCCAGTCTATGGTTGTGTCCAGTCTATGATTGTGTCCAGTCTATGGTTGTGTCCAGTCTATGGTTTTGTCCAGTCTTTGGTTATGTCCAGTCTATGGTTGTGTCCAGTCTATGGTTGTGTCCAGTTTATGATTGTGTCCAGTCTATGGTTGTGTCCAGTCTATGATTGTGTCCAGTCTATGATTGTGTCCAGTCTATGGTTGTGTCCAGTCTATGATTGTGTCCAGTCTATGGTTGTGTCCAGTCTATGATTGTGTCCAGTCTATGGTTGTTATAATTATAATTTGATTATTTAATGTGTTTACATTTGATGGAATTTTATTATTAATTGAAATTGAAAATGTTGAATGTTTAATTTTTGAATGTACACTTGTCCTTTTGCGCTGCCTTTGCCCTGGGTCAGGGTCATGTCGCTTGTTGTGTTATGTCCTTTCTTCAACTGTCTATGGTTGTGTCCAGTCTATGGTTGTGTCCAGTCTATGGTTGTGTCCAGTATATGGTTTTGTCCAGTCTTTGGTTATGTCCAGTCTATGGTTGTGTCCAGTCTATGGTTGTGTCCAGTCTATGATTGTGTCCAGTCTATGGTTGAGTCCAGTGTATGGTTGTGTCCAGTCTATGGTTATGTCCAGTCTATGGTTGTGTCCAGTCTATGGTTATGTCCAGCTTATGATTGTGTCCAGTCTATGGTTGTGTCCAGTCTATGGTTGTGTCCAGTCTATGGTTGTGTCCAGTCTATGGTTGAGTCCAGTCTATGGTTGTGTCCAGTCTATGGTATTGTCCAGTCTATGGTTGTGTCCAGTCTATGGTTATGTCCAGCTTATGATTGTGTCCAGTCTATGGTTGTTTCCAGTCTATGGTTATGTCCAGTCTATGATTGTGTCCAGTCTATGGTTGTGTCCAGTCTATGATTGTGTCCAGTCTATGGTTATGTCCAGTCTATGGTTGTGTCCAGTCTATGGTTGTGTCCAGTCTATGGTTGTGTCCAGTCTATGATTGTGTCCAGTCTATGGTTGTGTCCAGTCTATGGTTGTGTCCAGTCTATGGTTATGTCCAGCTTATGATTGTGTCCAGTCTATGGTTGTGTCCAGTCTATGATTGTGTCCAGTCTATGATTGTGTCAAGTCTATGGTTGTGTCCAGTCTATGATTGTGTCCAGTCTATGGTTGTGTCCAGTCTATGGTTGTGTCCAGTCTATGGTTATGTCCAGTCTATGGTTATGTCCAGTCTATGGTTGTGTCCAGTCTATGATTGTGTCCAGTCTATGATCGTGTCCAGTATATGGTTATGTCCAGTCTATGGTTATGTCCAGTCTATGGTTGTGTCCAGTCTATGGTTATGTCCAGTCTATGGTTGTGTCCAGTCTATGATTGTGTCCAGTCTATGATTGTGTCCAGTCTATGGTTGTGTCCAGTCTATGGTTATGTCCAGTCTATGGTTGTGTCCAGTCTATGATTGTGTCCAGTCTATGATTGTGTCCAGTCTACGGTTGTGTCCAGTCTATGATTGTGTCCAGTCTATGGTTATGTCCAGTCTATGGTTGTGTCAAATGTAATCTACCGAGTTCAAGTTCTCGCGCATGCTTAATCTTAATCATCCAGTGTTTCCTGCAACATTTGAATCTGAAATGCATTATGGCAAAACAAAAAAATACAACCGAGTTGTGAGCTTAGAGTCTGAATTGAATGTGATATGGAAAAAAATCTGTGTATGGGAAATAAAGGGTAAGAGAATACACCTTTCTACTGAATTTTCACTGAATTGTAAGGGCTGCACGGGAAAACAAACAGATATAGAATGAACAAATGACTCTTAGTGTCGATTCTTTTAGTGAATCAGAAATATACAGCACAATGAGTGATTAGCGAACAATGACTCGGTAACACTTTACAATAGTGCACAAATATGCTTTAATTCATGCTTAACTAATGCACAGATAATCATGAGTTCATGTATTACTAATGGTGAAATAACCCATTTATGAATGATTACTGCATCAGCAACTAATGAAGATTCTACATGATTAATAGATTGTCATCAATAAATTGTTATTAGTTAAATGTGTCATAATGTATTAATTCCTTAATAACGTTACTAATAATGTAAATTAATGTGTTAATTACCACAACGGGTCAAAGCCATGCATTTCATCTTCCAGTTGTTTGCTAAAATGATTCATTAGCTAATGATTTATAAAGGTGTCATTATGTTATGACTTTACTTGTTGGGGCACATGACTATTAACTAATTGATTAAGTAATATGTAATTGTGGTTATGGGTTTTGAATTAGTTAATAGTCATGTGCCCCAACAAGTAAAGTCGTAACATAATGACATCTTTATAAATCATTGTGTCATTGTGTGGATGATATGGGAATAAGAAAATTGTGATGCAACCATTTGTATTCTGCCAATTTGACTTTCTCCCACATCTGTCATTGAAATTATTTCACATTTGTATTCCGTTACACATTGTTGATAGAGGTTAGATGTGCTCCATGTTTCTGGTCATTTGTCAGCTAAATGAAGTCTTTCAGAGTAAGTGTAAGTAATATATTCTTGGGGAAAAAATGAATCAATCACATTATGGGTACAGCACTTTATGTGTTTATATATCCACCAGAGATCTTGAAATCTTCCCCCTTTCAATGACCAAATAATCATCTCTGAGTGTGAAGCATCTCCGTGTGTGTGTGCACATGCTTGTATTGCCTTACACTGGATCAGTCCTTATCACCACCAATCTGACATCAGTGCCAGATGCCTGACCGTGGTTAAAACGTCATAACAGCACTCTTGAGAGTCGTCCATCTCCAAGCTGTGGAGAAGTGTGTTTTCTGTCGCCCTCAGCTCTGTGTGTGTAACCACGGTGATGAACTCTGATGCCTCCGCTGGGAGTTTAGAGTGAAGAAACCTTGAGGTGTTATTTTTCAGCACTCACAGGAGGTGTGTCTTTGCGTGTGTTTAAAAAGGTGTTATTCTTTCATTCGTTGGGGAGTTGCTAAACTTTGTTCCTGAACCCTGATTTATTTATGAACTATTGTAATCTTCCGTAATTACAGAAAT
Source organism: Pseudorasbora parva (assembly GCF_024679245.1). Lineage (NCBI taxonomy): Eukaryota > Metazoa > Chordata > Actinopteri > Cypriniformes > Gobionidae > Pseudorasbora > Pseudorasbora parva. Next base: position 23,646,154 of record NC_090188.1, on the reverse strand, counting down.
ATGTGCGCACTGTCTCAGCTGGAGATGTGTGGTACTGTGTTAATCTGAACTTGTGGTCATGGGGAGAGATGTTGAACAGGGTGGAGTGTGATGACGAGATGCATTTAAACCCCATCACTTATATACACTGATCAGGCATAACATTATGAGTACCTTCCTTAAAGGGACGATCAGGTTTTTTTGCCCTCAAGTCCAAGTCTAAGTCATTTGATTTTGAGTATCTGCCGATACCGAGTCCTGATCCGATAATTCTATAATACATAAAAAAAGAATAAAGAAATGTGGAAAAAAAAAACGATCAAGGATGTTCCATATTTTTTATTTAATTCACCTTATTTTAACATTCAACAACTCTGTTAACAAACAGAGCACTTTTGTTAGGTCGATTGAACAATCAAGTTATAAATAACATATATTCTTAACTTTTGGATGTTAGTGCAACAGTAAATATAAAAAAAAAGTCCAGGACCGGAGTTGCGCAGAGAGCAGGAAGTACAACGGCGAAATCAAAAGCCCGCCCATACTCTCATAGATGCAAAACAATTAATTATGTTGGTGTGAAATTAACAGTTATAGAAATTAAATTAAATTAAATTAAATTAAATTAAATTAAATTAAATTAAATTAAATTAAATTAAATTAAATTAAATTAAATTAAATTAAATTAAGAATCTGCTCCCGAAAATCCCGAAAATCCGTTAGTGCCTCAGTGACAACTTCACTCAGAGAAGACGTCGATCTCAGCTGTCAATAATGACATCACACACGTTTTTATAGCATCAAATAACTAACTTAAACTAAACTTATTTAAAAAACAAACACTTGAAATGAAATCATCGTGAGGATAACTGCCTACAATGACATAAACTAACTTTGGGGGGAAATATTTGAAGTGTAATTTGATTGTTTAGTTTGCCTCGCATCCATTAGAAAACACAGAGGTGCGGCTATACTGGGACTGGCCACCTGGGGGCGATCGTGGTGCGAAGCCTTCAGTTTCTGAAAGGGGTGCTGCCAGTGCTGCCAGTGCTGCAGGCTTGATTTAAACAACAAAAGTGACGTCCTGCCGCACGCGTTGCTGTTTCTGTGTGGAGTTAAAAGGGTCTAACTTTGTGCCATTGGATAACTGTTGGTGTTAAAAAAAAATTATGAGAATATACATATATATCCAAGTCCTGATCGGGAGGTAAAGTCCGATTCCGATCGAGTCTGAAATCACGTGATCGGGCTTATTTCCGATTTCCGATCACGTGATCGGATCAGGACATCCCTACTTCCTAATATTGTGTTGGTCCCCCTTTTGTTGCAAAAACAGCCCTGAGCCGTCAAGCCCACTAGACCCCTTAAGGTGTGCTGTGGTATCTATTACCAAGATGTTAGCAGCAGATCATTTAATTCCTGTATGTTGCAAGGTGGGGCCTCCATGGATCAGACTTGTTTGTTCAGCACATCCCACAGATGTGTGATTGGATTGAGATCTAGGGAATTTGGAGGCCAAGTCAACACCTTAAACTCGTGCTCCTCAAACCCTTCCTGAACCATTTTTGCTTTGTGACAGCGCCTATTATGATTATCCTGCTGAAAGAGGCCACAGCCACCAGGGAATAACGTTTCCATGAAATTGTGTTCATGGTCTGCAATAATGATTAGGTAGGTGGTCAAAGCAGCATCCACATGGATGGCAGGACCCAATGTTTCCCGGCAGAACATTACCCAAAGCATCATACTGCCTCTGCCGGCTTATCTTCCCAAAGTGCATCCTGATGCCATGTGTCCCCCACGTAAGCGCACTCAAACTTCCATGTGATGTAAAAGAAAACTTTGTCAAAAGTTTTTTTTTGCCCTTTTCATACTCGCTCAAATCCTTGCACTTGCCCATTTTTTTCCTTCATTGAGGACAAAATGTTCACTTGCTGCCTAATATATCCCACCCACTAACAGGTGCCATGATGAAGAGATAATCATTTATTTACTTCACCTCTCAGTGGTCATAATGTTCTACCAGCATACTAAAAAGCCAAACTATGACTCTTGACTTTAAGAAATATCAAAATTTTGATAAAGAATATTTTGATTACCAAAGAGCTAAAGTACAAGTCTCATCTAGGCTTGTTCATTATGACTCGATGAGGTGTATTTTTCCTGTAGATTTGTATTTATTTTTTGTTTTATTTCACTGTTCGGCAATGAACATCGACCCAACAACAGGATTCTATCTTCTTCCTTTTGCATTTGGCTGTTTTAATACCTGCCATTTCTTCTATGCTTTTACTTTGATGTTATTTTCCAGAAACTGTAATAAATGGAAACAAGAAAAAGAGCTAATTAATAAATAATTCTGCTGGGAATCCTTAAAAAATAGAAATTGTTTTCATGTGACACTACAGAGGGGGCTGTGTGAGCCATAAACTATTCTTCAGTGTTTTCATTTTAAATTACGGATCCTGTGAATAGATGCCACAGCAAAGTGCATTATAAATGGGAGGAAAACAACAAGGACTCCAGCTCTGACCTGAGGGAAAAAGCACAGCCCTGCCAAGAACACAAAGAGTGCAGAAGGACAATGACTACACTGAGCAATCCCACATTAAAAGCTCCAGCCTGCCTGCATGGAGGGAAAATGGATTGCCCCTTTCTGATCAAAACTCCAGTCTCCTGATGCAAGAGGTGATTTTGCATTGGCATGCTGAGTGTTTAGGACCTTGTTAGTCCTCAGACAGATGTTTAAAAAGTAGTACACATCGGTTAATGTTCCAACACTGATCACTCATGCCTGTAAAATACAGAGAAATGCTTTTAATAAGAACTGATGCACTTGACTCAGCATTACTAGCGTCTTTGTAATGCTTCCTTTCTTAGTTTTAATCAGACTCTTTCCACCCCCTGGTATAATGAATGTGGTATTGAGTGTCTAAATTAAATCGTAATGAGAAGGCTGGAGGTGCAGTAGATCCCTGCATTTATTTTGGTGGAATTATTTGGCCCCAGCCTCAAAGACTGGTTGAAGTTTATGAGAGACTCTGGCACGGGCCTCTGGGGTCTAGTACAGGACTGCTGTTGTTGTTTTGTAACAGTGTGGGTGTGATTCCCCAAAGCAGTTTGACTTCTGAGAGAGAATAAGAACTCTGTGGAGCATGCAGAGTAGTTAATGTAAGCCATGTTAGGGTAATAGTTATTTGTTTATGAGTGTGACTGTGTTGGTAACCTAATATTAGTGTGATTCAATCCTAGAAAAATTAGCATGCTCATTAATCTTTAGAAGACAGGAAATCCTTTACATTACATCACTAAGATCTGCTGTCATCCTCCCTCTGGCTCAGCGGACATGTGTTTTTAACATGCATTAGAACGGTGAGACATATCTGAGGTTTGAGAGTTCTGTGTAATTGCCGTTTTTTGTGTGAGTATGATGTGTTTTGGAAGTTTATCCAATGTATACTTCTGCGTCGAGTGTTCACCGTAGCTACGTCGTAGGCTGTGTGTTGCACGTATAGCCTACGACTTACCCTGACGTGCACCTCTCCAAAAATGTAACAACGCGTCAAATCTACCAAAAGCACTGATTGGTCTGCCAGAACCTCTCCCTCAGAAGTACACATGCTCCCTCTGCACGTGTAACTGCACATCAACGCGGACAAGGACGCAGAGAAGTTATAAATGAAAATCGACGTAAGGGCTACAAGCGCAGATCTGACAGAGAAGTATAAATCAACCTTAAGTCTGTAAACAGTCAAAAACAAGATGCATCGTACAAGAGCATGTCATATACCTACTTTAGACCCAGATGTTATTGACAACTACAGGCCCATCTCCAACCTCCCTATCTCTCTAAGGTGCTGGAAAAAGTTGTTGCCGCATAGCTTCAGGTCCATTTGGAGCATAACAATCTTTTTGAGAAATTTCAGTCTGGTTTTCGCTCAGGACACAGCACAGAAACAGCTTTGGTCAGGGACACAAACGATCTATTGATTGCGGCAGATGCTGGTTCCCCATCCCTTCTCATCCTCCTGGACTTAACTGCAGCTTTCGATACAGTTGACCATAACATCCTCCTTCACCGTTTACATTCCACCATCGGTCTCTCTGACTCGGTCCACAACTGGTTTTCTTCTTATCTCACTGGGAGAACTGAATATGTTGCGTTAGGAGAAGCTACATCCCTGTCACACAATGTCACCTGCGGTGTCCCTCAAGGCTCAGTGAAAGGGACCCACCCTGTTCATCCTCTACATGCTCCCCCTTGGCCGTCTCATCAGCTGCATTGGGATTTCTTTTCACTGCTATGCTGATGACACTCAACTTTACTTTAGGACAAGTTCATCTCCCTCTGCTGACCTCACACCATCCACTTTGATCACTTGCCTGGATGAGATAAAGGCGTGGATGAAGCAAAACTTTCTGCAGCTAAACAGCTCCAAGACTGAAGCTATCCTAGTCGGCACTCCACTTCAGGTCCAGAAGTCCGTTATCACCAGCATTGCTTTCTCTGGTCAGGTCATTCCAATTTCCACTTCAGTCACAAATCACCAGAATGAATTCGCAGCTTACTTTTGAAGCGCACATCAAACACCTGTGTAAGACCTCCTTCTTCCACCTCAGAAACATTGCCAAACTTCGTCCCATTCTAACACTGGCAGATGCGGAGAAGCTTGTCCACGCATTTATCTCCTCCAGGCTGGACTACTGCAATGCGCTCCTTATCGGCATCCCTAGCAAAAATCTCCAGAGGCTGCAGTGTATTCAGAACAGCGCTGCTAGGATCCTCATGAGGGTGCACAAATACGACCATATCACCCCCATTCTAAAATCACTCCACTGGCTTCCTGTGTCGTTCAGGATCGAGTACAAGATCTCTCTCCTTACGCACCAGTGTATCCATGGTGATGCTCCCTCCTATCTCAAGGAACTCCTCACCACACAAACAGCCACTCGTAACCTCCGCTCTGTTTCTCTGTTTCGTCTTAAAACTCCCTCGACCAATCTCCGTACTATGGGAGATCGGGCCTTCTGCTCTGCAGCCCCCAGTCTGTGGAATGCTCTACCTGACCACCTGCGGACTCCACAGTCTATAGATGCTTTTAAGCGTGGTCTAAAAACCCACCTTTTTAGCAGAGCTTTTAATTGACTTGTTACTTCTTTGTTTTATTTTTTTCAGTTTTTATTTATTTTATTTCATTCATTTATTGTTGTTGATTGTTTTTAATTATGTAGCACTTTGAGATTTTGTTTAATATAAAGTGCATTATAAATAAAAATGTATTATTATTATTATTATTATTATTATTATTATTATTATTATTATTATTATTATATACTCGCACTTTTCAATTAAAGGGGTGGTTGCATGCGATTTCACTTTTTTAACTTTAGATAATATGTAATGTTGCTGCTTGAGCATAAACACCAGAGCAAAGTTACAGCGCTGAAAGTTTAATGCAAACGGAGATATTGTCTTTTAAAGTTATGGCAGATTATTGCCTACAAAAAATGGCCGGTTTGGACTACAACAAGCTTCTTCCTGGGTTGGGGACATCATAAACCCTTGCTAGTCACCACAGATGTGACTTCTGGCCGTAATGGTAAGGGGCGTGGTGTTTCTGGACAACCTGTGCTTGGCACTTCAGCCAATAAAAACACATGAAACTACATTTGGCCATCTAACCAATCTAAGACCATTGCGTTTTTCGGAGGGATGGGCTTCATAGAAGCAGGAAGCAAACAAGCCGTTCAAAGGACAGTGGAGACAGCAGTGTGGAATAAAGGTAAAATATAAGAAAAATACATAGTTTAAAAAGGACATGTTATACTGCGCCCCATAAATACGACCAAGCCTAGAAAAAAAACACAGGACCACCCCTTTAAGGGAAAGATTTTCTAACAGCTTGCGCAAAGCCTCTTTTGCCAGTTTGGCATTACTAAAGAGGCACAGTAAAAAAAAATGTTGTGGACAGGGTTACCATTATAGCAGTCCTTATTGCACATGAATTTGTAGGAGCTTCCCTTTCAGATGCAACATTTATGGGAGGAGAAGAGTAGTCTATTTAAATAAATCATGCAAGGTGATTTTCCTAAGTTTTGCACAAGTCCATTTACTGGTATTAAAATGTAAATTCTTTAGTTCTACTGAAATCTGTCCGTTTTTTACTAAGTAGAAAAACCTGAGATACTTCGTCCAATTTATGCCACATATTACTTTTCAATAGAAATGATAGAAAATGAGTTTGTCATATGTTCACTCTGTCAAACTACATGAACTTTAACAGTTAGATTTTTAGACAGACTAAAGCAATTAATAGCTTTTTAATGTGAATGTTTTAGTCTGACTAAAATTGGTCTGGTTTTGGACAAGTTGAAAAAACCTCACATGCCTCATCCAATTTATGTCACACATTAGAAATGACAGAACATGAATTTGTAAACTTAAAACTAAACAGTCCATTCATCCAACATATTACCATATAAAAACAACAATCAAGGTCAAATGAGGTTCTGACCCTCTGCTAAACTTCTCATGTAAAACGATAACAGCATCTGTGATGCTTTGCTGTTCGAAATATTTCAACAATCAATTCGCCAAATCCACAAGCAGTAGAGCCAGGCAGTTCTCACTACACTTCCCAAAACCACAGGAACAAGCAGGTCCCTGAACTGCTCTGCATCTCTTGTCCTGACATCTCTATCCCACCCAGGCCTCTGACCAAAGCCCGAGTGGTTACGGCAGCTCTGTGTTCCCTTCTGGTGGTGGAGTGAATGAAATAACAGTTTAGAATCACCCACAGATCTCTAGGGAGCGACCGAATCCATGGATACCCAGATCCCAAACCAGAGAATGTGGGTGAAGAGGTTGTGAAATGCCTCAATAGAGTTGTTTTAAGCTGTTGGAAAATTCACATAATCTCTTTGCTCACCTTGTAAAACCAGGTTTGGCACCTCACTGCTAATGAGAAGCGACGTTTGTGTTGTGTCAAATCATAGCTGGATGCGTAAAGGAGAGAAAAGAGTTTATGCAGAGATTAGAGTTGATCCTTTAAGTGCAGCTGTCTGAACCAGAGGTGCTTTATCGCTATTGAAGCTGGCTAGCGCTAATGCTACATGCACTATCTTTTAGTAAAAGTGTAAAGACTCCAGGTCTGTCTGACAAAAGCCTGACTCTAAGTTACTCAACACATGCAAGCTTTTTTTCTTTAGAACTTCACCTGAGGGTGACAGTCTTTTTTGAACATTTCTTATTTTATTACTGGACATTTAAGGGCAAGATATGAAGAAGAGAAGGAAACAAGATCAGGAAATGAGTCAGATTCATACTGTCCATATGAGCAGCATTGCTCGCTGTAGGGTTAACACCACTAAGATACAGCTCTGGCTTTTAACTAAGATTTCAACAACGAAGACTCTTTACTTCAGCAAATGATTTGTCCGTGCAGTTTTTATTATTATTATTAGCTTATGCACGCATGCATCAGACAGATACCTTTGGCCATTGAATCTCGTCTTGCTGTTTTTTTTTTTTTGCATTTTGCACCATGAGTCATGACTACCACATATTGTTGATTTTACTATTGAAATCTCTAAGAATGTTGACATTACATTTCTGTCATCATATATTCACTCATCTGTCGTTACAAGCTGATATGATTTTCTTTCTAAGTAAACCATGCAACCTGCTAAACTGTGAGGTGTTTGTACAAGTGTTAGAATTTCTAACTTCAATTTACCTTGAAAGATTAGGCCTGTCGCGATAGTCAATAAATCAATTAATCGCACGATAAAAATAAAATGAGCTCGATAATTTTTCCGACGACGATCATTTCCATTTTCATGCTTGTTTGTTTTCCTCATCTCTCTCGTTGACTGCGCACGCGCGCCCCGTTTGGGGAGGTGTTTAAACTCGATGCGCAGACTGGGTGCTGGTGTGATGAGACGTCATGCTCCGCCAGATTCTCCTGAAACTCGTGCTTCTTCGGTTGCGGAGCCACACGCAAAGTTACAAAATTTGACGTGCACAGCGCCAAGCGAAAAGGGGTCTCGCGTACTCCGCGTTGACGGCATTTTTGCCGCGCACACCCTCGCGCTTGTGCAGACGAGTATAAACGAGGCTTAAAGCTACACTGAAGTTGGCAGTTTAATAAATCCAGTTCATTCTTCGGGCAATCTTTGTGTACTAAAAAAGGCTTCTCTTGGCTGTATTAAAATCTCACCTTTCCTCAGAGAAGTCAAGTTTGTGCATGATTACAAGATATGAAAAAAAATGTCAATACTGTCTCCTAAATGGATGATAATTAAGTTTTATTTCATATGCTGAAGTAAATTTCTGGAGTGTTAACGATAAAAAAAAAAGAAGAAAAAAAAGAACCGTGCGGGCCTGATATTTACCTCATCTGTTGCAGTTTTCGTCCATTTTATTTATTGTTTTTGGTTGTTTTGTTCATTTATTGTGGATATTTAAAATGTTTTCCGTTTTCAGTGTTAAATAGTCTTTAGAAATGAAAATGTATTGATCTTTGAAAAAATGTACCTGCATTATTATGCCAATATCATTATTTAAGATGAAAACGGTCTCAGAACGACAATATTACTGTTTATCGCAATCATTTCTTGGCAAATTTATCGTCCAGCAAAATTTGTTATCGTGACAGGCCTACAAATACCAATACTGATATTTGACCCTGATACCACCGGGAAAACTGCCATGCATTTATACAGTTAAATATATATTTAACTATATTTGATAATTTTGTTGCAATAGCTTACACAAAGCACATGGAGGCTTTTTTTTTAAATAAACTAAGTTACAACAAAGAAAAGACAGGTAAACAAGTCAGTAAAAAAAATGAGAAAAACTACACACGATTATAGCAAATTATAGCACAAATAATGGAATAAAGAGACTAATTTAAAAGAAATTGACCGTTTAAGCGCCATAAAAAAAATTACATTTGATACTTGCAAGCTGTTTGAGACCAAAGCAACATTTGTTTCTTTTATAATTTTTTTCTTAATGCTTTTAATCTAATATATGCATTTTAACAATAACAACACAATTTTACTTGTAGAAATGTTCTGGCATTTCTGGAGCTTGACAGAGCCTGATCACCATTCAGCTTCACAGCTATGGCAACATACTAAACTTCTCTTTTTGTTTTCCAAAGAAACTAATGAGAGTGAGTAAATACATTTTCATTTCTATTACTTTAAGCAGTGGGCTTGCAGAGCTACTTTATGTTTCGCTGGACAGGGATTCAAATGTGCAGTAAACGTGCAAAGTAAAATTCACAACCCTAATCAATGAGAAACGCGTATAGCTGAAGAATGTGTTGTTCATTAGATATTCAGGACATGTCAAGAAGACTCTAACATGAAGCAGTCTAAGTAGTAGTCTTGGAGAAGGAAGTAGTTACACACAAAGACAGGTGTCATACCAACCAGAAATCATTAAAATTGGGTTCTTATAAGCCCTTTTATCATACTGGCATGTTTCTTTAAAAACAGGCATGATCTCATGCTCCTTTATTCAGAGAAGACCAATACAAGGCTGTCACAAAGACAGGAATGACTGCAGGGGGTTCAGAGGACAGCCATGAGTCACTGTAATCAACACACTCTGCCATGATGTCACCTTTAGTTTTAAGGCCGATATGTGAGGCGCTGATGCTCTTGTTATTTGGGTTGTTATGGCGAGAAAGTGATAAACAGAGATAACTAAGGTGTGCTGACAATACAACTCATTTTTTTCTGTGGAGCACTAAAGGAGAAATTCTGAAGAAAATTCAGTTTCATGCAAATTACAAATTTTGACTGAAGCCACAGATGCAAAAGAAAAAAAAAAGTAACATGAAAGTAATGCATACAGCTTGTGCACTATATTTAATATAGAGTACAGAATATGATGTATTCACTCACTGATTATCTCCTCCAGTAAAAACGCTTTGAGAATTGAACCAGTGAGATAAATGTGATTACCATATCAGCCTGAACAATGAACAAATCATTATTCGTTCACCCAAAAAGTCTGTAATTTACTCACCCTGTTTTTATTTTGTTTGTTTTTTCAAAAAAAAAAATTGTTAGGGTTATGGAAGCCGTCGACAGCGCTGGCATTTTGTTTTTAGACTTTTAAATTATGCCACTAAAGAGTGTGTTTCTGGTTGTGAGGGAAATATAACCTTGATCAGCTTCCCGAATAACCCAGCGTTAAACAGTGAAAGCAGTTTGTTTTTCTTTGTTGTTTTTTTTTTTTTTTCTGTGACATCCTTAAACGTGAAGCATCCTTAAACGCCCCTAAGTTTATAAAATAATTAATTTAGTTCAACATATTTTCCCACTTTTTTGTGTATTGTTGTTTGGGATGGTTTTACAATAAACAAACAGATAGTAGTCAGCTAAACCAATTTAAACACAAACCGTGCATGCTCCATTGATAAATTAACTACATAATCGGGTTGTTTACTGATGTGTAGGCTACTTACGAGCCGATAGTCAACAACACAGACATTTGAAGATGTTTTACTCATTGCCTGAACCTTTATCGCGGAGACCGCTTGATCTTTCAGTATTAGAGCTACAAATAAGATGTCAAACTGGGCCTTGATTTTTTTTTTATTTTTTTTTTATTGTCTGTTGTTGAAATGCAGGAAAATCACTTGCACAATTTCGTTGCTGCTCCGGAAATACAAACTCCATCCGCTGTCCCATGCTGGGTTCTTTGGGAAGCTCTTTATCTTGTCCTGACAAACAAAAACACACTTCTTTAGTGCAATTGTTGATTTCGTGAAGTCCTGTGACTGCAGTCCAACCGGCCTCCCTAAAGCCAAGCATAGTTAATGGACGTGTATTTGCACGCTCTGGTCTCGCATATGCACTCTTTCGGGAGAAGTGCCCGTACAAGGAAATCCCGCCCCATTTGACATCACACAGACTCGGAAAAAAACTTTCCAGGAAGGTGTATTTTTGACACCGAAATACTCCATCAGCCATCCAGCTTATTTTTTGAAACTTTGTCTATGTTTAGGATGGGAATCCAAGTCTTTAACAGTGTAAAAAGCTCAGTATACATGAAACAGCATGTCACCCCCCCCCCCCCCCCCCCCCCCCCCCCCAAAAAAAAATCGGTAGGCTACAGCATGTCTGTCTTTTATAAATATGATAAAACTAAAGATCCTCATTCACTCATCTGTCATTGCAAGCTTTCTGTTTGAGTAAACTAACCTCTAAACTGCTAACACTAACTAAACTGTGAGATGTTTGCACAAGTGTTGTCACGATACTGGAATTTCTAATTTGGATACAAGACCTTGAAAAATACTGATATTTGATATAATTTCCAAGACCACAGGGAACACTGCCATGTATACTGCATTTATACAGTTAAATAGATATTTAATTATCTTTGATAATTTTGTTACAATAAAACATAGAGGCTTTATTTGAAAATCTGAATTAAATTTACAACAGAAAAGAAAAGTAAACAGGCAGTAATTATAAGCACAAATAAATACAATGGAATTAAGAGACAAATGGAAAGAAAAAAACAGGGGGGAAAGCAGTCTAACAGTAGTATTTGGAAGGGGTGCACCAAAATGAAAATTATTGCCCGAAACCAGAAAATATTGGATGCACTTGGCTGAACACTTAGCTGAACACTGACCGAACACTTAACCAAGAATAACTTCAGGGGTCATATAATGGTAAATGCACTTTTACAAGCTGATTGTATGGAAATGTGTTGGCAGTGCCTGTACACAACCATCCTATAATGATAAAAATCCATCAAGTGTTTTTTTTTTAATCTCCTTATATGTTTTCCCCGTCTCAAATCGAGCCATTTGACCGTGTGATGTCGCACGGTCGGACGCCGCCTCCCATAACTGTTGATTGACAGCAGCGTTTCAACACAGACCCGCCCTGAGCGAGCTCAAGCTGTCGTCGTCATAGTCCGCCATTGTATAAGTAGAGATGCTGAAACAGAATGCCATCTAAGCGATTGTATTGTTCTGTTCTTGGGTGTAATAATGAACACAGCAGTCATTCTGATGTTCCTAAATCCGAACCCCTGAAGACGCAGTGGCTGAGTTTTTGTTTTCATCAAAGCTTTTATGTCTGCGCCAACCACGAAGCATTTCTCACCAGACTATTTTATAACCAGCTCTTCGTGTTCCTGCTGCCCCTCCAGAAGAAGTGAGTGTAGTTTAAACGCGTGCACGCTTCACAATGAATGCGGTTAAAGTTTACAGGGTAAGTTAAATTACGGCATGCTTTCTATTTATGACGTGCTCAATATAATTCATAATCCCACGTTTATAATGAACAGCACGTTGTGGTAATTGTGTTATTTGCACTAACATTACCCTGCTAGTACAATAAAGACAGATCAAAGTGACATTACGTTAACCAATCGTTTAGAAACGTCCTGTTTAGCCTTAAATGTCTGGTTTTTGACCAGGTAAAATGAGTGTTTTCTTAAAATACTAATGAGAATTTTAATTAAAGTATATTACAAAGTTTTCATTAAGACACTGAAGAATCATATTAACTTGTATAAAAATGGCATTATATGACCCCTTTAAGACACTTTTATGGGGTTTTGTGTCCTTTTCCGATTCCATTGTAGTTGCGGGGGGGATTTGGTTGGACTGTTCCTTTTAAAATGCTATAGTTAAAAGAAAGGCAGATATGTAAAACACAAGTCTCTTTGAAACGTGTCTATTGGCTACAGCTGCTTGGAGACGGAATGGTTTGTAACACACACACACACTATATATATATACACAGATCAGATGCCATCATATGCGCTTACTTTGTATGTGAATGATCATTTTAAACATGAACAGAACAAGTAAATCACAAGCAAGTTAGACATTTTCCTCAACTCGGTTGACCGTCATGTGTCCACTTCTCCTAAAAATTATTTTGGGAAGTCCCTCAGCAGAGACAGCACAAGAGAGAGGAAAGAGTGGATCACTAAACGAGTGTGGTACTTCCCCATCTCTCTCTCTCTCTCTCTCTCTCTCTCTCTCTCTCTCTCTCTCTCTCTCTCTCTCTCTCTCTCTCTCTCTCTCTCTCTCTCTCTAACTGTAAATGTGTGCAGCTGTGCTTGGATGGGAAACAGCAGTATTCTGAGGAATGGAGAGATGAAGGGAAGACACATGTTAGAGTAATCTCTTCGTCTCTCTCTGTGAGTTACGAGTTCTCTTTCTTTCGTTCGTTCTCTCTGTCTTGCATTGAAGTCACAAAAATGGGAGGGTTTCTTGAGGTGAGACAGAAGAAATATGAATTCAACATCCTTCAGAGCCTTTTGGAAGGAATCGCATTTATTTATGCTTGCTACTTCCAAAATAGCATGTGATTATTATAACTATCCTTCATCTGAAGCAGTTTTGAGTGCTACTTTTAAACATCTCTGGCATGTAGCTTGAATCCTCTGGGAAACAGATTACAGTATAAAACTGAGAGAAAGAAAGTGATGTTCATTCATGACATCACATCAGACATATAAATAACCTGCTTGCTGTGAAAGTATTTCTGCCGGTTTAATGTTTTTGGACACCCCTCATTTCTGCCTTCATATAAAGAGAGTTAGGAGGGGCGAGGGCGCTCTCACTCGCCTCTTACATCTTACAGTTAGCTCATGGTCTGCCATGTTTGATCACATCCTGGCAGGTCGCAGCGCTAAGCATGTTGCTCGCAGGTGTTTCACATTTTTACGCGCAGTGTTGCATTTATGGCTCTCTAAGACATCTCCCTCACTCCCTCTGTCTGCCTCTCAGAGGTTTTAGTGGAAATGAATGTGTCATGTGTAGTGATGGGCATATGGATGCTGTTCTGAGGCCTGAGCAATATCCTAGCGCCCCCTAGTGGATCAAAACAAATCTTTAATCCAGGATGATTAGATCAGACTTTAATCACATGAGTGTGAGATACAGTTGGGATGAGTCGTCATTAAAACATCTCTTCATCTTCCTGCCATCTCATCCCAGCATGGCATTAATTACAGTCTATAGCTTTATGCGTTATTGAATCAGAAGAACGGAGCAGCCTAAGTTACTCTACTCAAATTGCCCTATGATCAATAGCAGTCTGAGGTATTAAATGTCTTGATTTGATACACATGTCCAAATCAAACTGAGAGGCTGTGGTAAATCACTCATGCCAGTTGGTCAGTTGGTATCTGTTTAGAGTTAGTCGAACGCCACAGTCAGGTCTAAATTCATCTAATGTCATGTGACAGTTTGTCATCTTTTCCAAAACGTGCTTAGCAGATTTGATCAGAATTCCAAATGGCTCGGATTGAATGACAGCTGATTTGTAACCCTGCCAGAGCTTTGCATGTGTGTCAGTTGTTTGACGGGATAGTTATTTGATATGGGTGGTATTTTCTGCTGCTATGACATGGACTGCTCCGTAAATGATTTTTGTATAATCTTTTGATCTTAAATTCATTCATAATTAATGTACAAAGTAGGTAATACAATTAATGAGAGATCATTAAAATAATAATTTTATATCATATCTATATATATATATATATATATATATATATATATATATATATATATATATATATATATATATATATATATGACTTTTCTTCGCCAAGCCTATATACGTATATAGGCTTGGGGAAGAAAAGTCAGTCAGTCTCCAGAATTTAAGGAGGCATAAAAAATCCAAACACCCATAGGGTGCAGCCAATGTTCAACATGCCCAAAAGATTTCATCCAACAGTAGCAACGAAAGGGAAAATACCCTGTTATTTCCAAATGCAGCAATGAGCGTGACGAATGGTCCATTTTCCACAAGCAGATCTGGAGAGAGAGAGCAAAAGAGTGGATTTGGACCAGGGTCTTTGCTCCTTCTCTGCATGGGCTCACAGCGGATGGTGACACAGGTAAACCCCTAGTCATCTTTTCACAGTAAACCTAATTTCATATTTTATTTTCAACAAACGCATTTCTCATCCTTTCAGCAGAACTGCATGCTGTGCTTATTTGAGTTTCACATTAGTGCCTAATGTTTTTTTTGTTTCGTTTTTTTTCCACAAAAAATAAATCGATTGTGAACGGAGATTGAATTCTTAAGGACAGGAAATAGTATGTTGCTGATTGACTGCGTATAAGGTTGCATGTTCAATGTGTCTTATTTGGTGAAAACATATGTTTTGTTTTGAGTGTATGCCCCTGTGGAAACACCTCCATCTTTTCTACAGTGGAATAGAAAGCAAATCCAGTGTTTCAGGACTCCAGCTGGACTACTCCATTTCTTCTCAAGGATGTTTATCTAATTAACATCCTCACAGCATTTTTCTCAAATTCTTGATTAGACTGCCAAATGGAACAGATTGCAGCGGAGGCCTAAAAGAGATCTTCAGAATCTTTCTTCTCCCACTGCACTCAGCATTGGTTGTGTTCAAGGTTGGGTGTAACTAGTTACTAAGTAATTAGTTACTGTATTTAAATTACATTGTTTTCCCTTGAAAAAGTAAAGTAAGGGATTACTCTTATTTTGTGTGTAATTTAATTACAGTTCACAAGTAGTTGAACTAAATACTGTGTAGACTGTAGACAAAATTATTTATAGTACAAAAGGGGAATTATCATCAAAATTTAAAGTAGAACTTTAAAATGCATGTTTTTATGTACATTTTTAATAATTTTGTCAGTTAATAAGAATAATTGATGTAGTTTTATATTATGTATTTGAATGAATTAAAAGAGCCGTTTCATGTATCCTTGAATCGCTTAACTAGTTGAGGTTGATATAGTTATAGTTACTAGTTACTAATTATGTGTTTTTTACTCTCTAAAGCCCCTTTCACACTGCACGTCAGACCCGCAATATTCCTGGAACATTGCCGGGTCGCCTTTTGTGTGAAAGCAACCACGTCCCGGAATTGATTACCGAATTGAACCCGGGTCGGGGACCTAGTAACATTGTGGTATTTGACCCGGGACGAGCGCTGTGTGAACAAAAGCCAAAACTAATGCCGCAATGTGTACGTAGTTATCGTGCGACTCCTAGAGCTTGTTTTTTCCATAATACAACCCTGCAGTGCCAGAAGAGCTAGTCTGTGTTTTAAACGCAGAGAGTGTTCGTATACAAAAGAAACTAAAATTAAACAAGCAATAAATGTGCGCAAACTGGACACAAGTCGAGACCACGGCTCCTTACTATACGCGCTGAAGCTGAGATCGCTCGCCATTATACGTCACATCAGGATGTCACGTGTCAACTCGTTCCGGGACCGTTACGGGTTGTGTGTGAAAGCGCACATATTACGGTATTTCGCTGGCAGTGAGAATGGACCAAATCTAGCGGCCCGGGAACAAATGCCGGGTCACATTATCCGTGTATTTGCTGGAATCGCAGTGTGAAAGGGGCTATAGAAATACACCTCACTGACATGTGCTATACGAGCACCGGTTAGAGTTAAAAATCTTCATTTGTGTTCTATTGAAGAAACAAACACACCTACATCTTGGATGGCCTGAGGGGAAGCAGATAAACATCACATTTTCATTTTTGAGTGAACTATCCCTTTAAAAGTTTGGGGTCAGTGGAGATTTTTTAAATGTTTTTGAAAGTCAATTTTATGTTTACAAAAAAATATATATTATTATTGTGAAATGTTATAACAATTTAAAATAACTGCTTCTTTAATCTATTTTATAAAATAATTCATTACTGTGATGTCAAATAGAAATATATCTTAGTCAATGTTTAGTGATGCTTAATTTTGCTGTGAAACTGTGATTTTTATCAGGATTCTTTGAATAGAAAGTTTTAAACATTATTTGAAATAGAAATCGTTTGTAACATTATAAATGTATTTACTGTCATTTTTGATCCATTTAATTTATTTAATGAATAAACATAAAATAAAATAAAAGTGGTATCAAAACTATTAATTGCTATTAATAGCGTCTAAAATAAAAGTTTGTGTTTACTGTGTGTGTGCACAGTACACATACATATACTATGTAAACACAAACTTTTATTTTCGATGCAGTTAATCGTGATTAATCAATTTGAAACAACAAAACAAAAACGTACAGACCCCAAACTTTTGGATGGCAGTTTGTTTGCCAAAACCATTTTGATTTAAACTGTAATAGTTTCCTGCGAGGTGATGCAGGAAAACTTTATTAACAACATTTCTCAATTCATCCTGGTAGATTTTAACAAAGGCACTCTTTGTGCTTGACATAAATGTAAAAAGTTTTAGAATAATAGTTGTAAGAGATATATATGAGAATATTTGATCAAAGTTTGAGAGACGTAGCACATGAAACCACTAAGTTACAGACACTGGGAAATATGCTACACTACTCTCATATCTGAAGCTGGGACATATGCAGCAGATACCCCACTATAAAAACTCTTTACAAGGGGAACAGCACACCTCGCTTTAATTTTCAGTTTGCACCTGTTCATTAATGTGGCTGTCTTTCTCTCTATTAAATGATTCTTCCATCCCACTCTCTTTTTTCTCTCTTGCAGACAAAGACTCCTGCAGCTTTAACACCTTCTGTGGCTCTTCAAGAGAACCAGGTGTGTCTGTGTTGATCTGTTCTCTTAGCAGGAGGAGAGCTGGCACCAAGGCTGACAGGGCTGGTGCTGGGCAGGTGATTTAGGGAGCCGAGCAGCACGACGGCACAGCCCAGAGGTGGAAGATATACGTGAGATTGTTGTTAACAGCACTAAACAGCCTATGAGTCAGAGCATGGTGTGTGGAGTTTAATATGATGTGCATCTGCAGTTGATTAAAGGTGGATTCCATTAGATAGAGGTGTGTGTGTGTGTGTGTGTGTGTGTGTGTGTGTGTGTGTGTGTGTGTGTGTGTGTGTGTGTGTGTGTGTGTGTGTGTGTGTGTGTGTGTGTGTGTGTGTGTGTGTGTGTGTGTGTGTGTGTGTGTGTGTGTGTGTGTTTGTGTGTAATGAGGTGAGATTTGTGGCTAATAATAGCCAGTTACAATGGAAACTTTAGTCTCACTGCTGTTGTTTAACAGGAGGTATATTTTGTACCTCTGCACCTGCTAGCCAAAAGGTAAACATTGTATTTTCCATTGTGTATTTTTATACCCCTTATCAGGCTATAAGCAAATGATGTGATTCACCACTCATTTAAAAAGATCACTGCGATCCAGACAGCCTAAATCTGAAGTATGAATGAACTGTTTGAAGTCGGTTGATAGGTGTCCAACCAACATGACCAACCTAGGTGTCGTTCACACAGGAAAAGCTCTCATGTTCAAAAGCACTGTGGAATGGAAAAGAACGCAGGATCTCTAATTGAGTTTTTAACAGCTTCACTAAGAACGGGCTTAAAATTTTCCACCACGCTTCTATTCTTCTATGTAAACATGCACTTGACGAACATCTTTGATCGTTGTGCCACATCTTGCTGCTTTTTTAGCATCTCACATTTAGTTTTTTATTGAAGTTGACAGTGCATCTTTACGACTTGAATAACAAATGAGTTCTTCATAATATTACAACTTTATTCTCATAAATTTTACTATATTAATAAAATATTACCACTTGTCAGCGGCTGATCAGGGAGTCGGTGAAAATCAGGGAGCATCAAAGCTCACTTGATGGAATTTCTGAAATGGAAAACAAACAAAAAAATCAGACACGACAAAACACCACACATAGTAAATGTTTTTTTTTTTTTTTTTTTTTACATTATTTAATTATATTTCAGCATAAAATATACATTGCTAGACAGGTACTGAACTAGTTAACGTTTACATATAACATTTTACAGATATATGTAACAATCAGTGTATTTATCATAATGTACTTTAAATAACATTCAAAAAAACAGAAAAATGTTAGTTCATTATTAGGTAACTATGCAAATTTAGGAGATAGTTCCTTATTAAATGTGCACTATGTAGTATTTTTGCAGTAAAATATCCAAAAACCACTAGGCCAGTGTTATATATTTTGTTCAGTTGAGTACTTACAATATCCCAAATGTGAACTATTTGTAAATTGTGAGTAAATTGCTATTTTAACCAATGAACTGTGACGTGTCAGCATAGCGTTTGAGGGAATCTCCTATCAATAGCGTCATATCTGTGTTACCCTCTTTACCTTCTGCTATTTCAAACACACTTAAATGTATCTAATATGATAAACAGAGCTGCTTTACCTTATAATGTGCAGGCGCCTGGCGACTGTGTTCCCGTCCCATCATAATAAAAGCCCTGGTGCTCCCGAGCCGTGTGTTTGTGTAACAATCGCTCCAGCAGCCGTGCTCAGTTCCACAACACCCGGTCCTGCTCTGCTTCACACTACAGTAACGTGATTAATCGCATGCATGAACATGATTTCTGCCCGAGTCCTATTTTCCACCGGCTGTAAGGGGGAAGACCACATGTCCCAAGATACTGCGCTCAAACTTGGCGTCATCAAACTACGCCTTTGTTTTGAATAGACCCCCTCCAGTAGACGGAAAGTTGCATAGTGCACCTTTAAGTAATCAGTAATTAATGACTGAGATTAGCCTCATTAATAACTATTAACTAACTGACCAATTATCACATTATTGTGTGTATGTAATTAACCATATTCTTTACTCTGAAGGAAGTCATAAAATGCATCACTAATTACTTAAGTTTTACCTAGTCATTATGCAGGAACTACTAGTGATCTGGACCATTATTTTGAAGTGGAAAATATGGTTTTTCACTTTAAAATAATGGTCCAGATCACCAGTAGTCTTTGAAGAGTTATTGGGTACTTGAGTAATTAGTAATGCATTTTATTACTTTATTCAGCGTAACAAAGAACCATTTTTAAGAACTACTTTGATCTAACAATGTTTTCCACTTTAAAATAATGGCCAGACCACTAGAGGTTCCTGCATAATGACTAGGTAACACTTAAGTAATTAGTGATGCATTTTATGACCACATTGAGAGTAAAAAAAAGAGAATTTTTCAAATCTCAAATTTCTCAAATGTTAATGTTGTGATTAGTCATTAATTAGTAATTCTTTATAATTTTTCCTTGTTACCTATTAGTTATTAGTGATGCCAGTCTCATTCAGTAACTATTAATTACCTAATAAGGAACTATAGCCCCGTTTCCACCAAAATTACCCGGAACAATTTGTACCAGGAACTTTTTTAGAGGAACTTTTCTCCCCCCAGTCCTGCTACTGTCTGCGTTTCCACCCCGATCTAAAGTTCTGTGAAGATTAGGCAAATTAGTCTGATGATGTAGGACTGCGCGCGACTGCTCATCCAAGTCAGTGACGGACAGGAATCATTTTTGCGCGACACTATCCACTTAACAAGCACACTTTTTTTTTGTCAATCCGATTGAAAGATTTAGTGGACTGTTTACATGAGACGTTATCTAAACCGATCAGGTGTTTACATGTGATGACTTTCAATCGCAATCATTTAGTGGCATGCAGTTTGTCTGCCGCATCAAAAATGTCAACGCTGTTTTCTCCACCAGCTGGAATGTGTTAGCTGTAGCCATAGCAACTCTTAACGGCTACCAGGACTAATACAGTAAGCTATTTATTTGTTGTAAAGTGTAATAATCATCTCAGAAAAAAAATTTATTCTTCTGTCAGGCGCAGTTAAAGTAAAAACTGCCTGGGGCAATATACGCTGTGTCATTATTCCAACATTATCTTCAAAACTTACGAAATAAAAAGTTTACCCCTCGGAAACTTTCCTCTCTTGTCAACATGATTACGGCGCGGCGCACGCTGTCACGTCATGTAAGGACGCACACTTAAAAGTAAACGGTCAGTTTGTTTACATGGTGAAAAATAGAATGAAATTTTTTAATAACGAGTATGGAAGAGATTCAAGCTGTGCTGCTTTTGCTGGTTATATATAGGTTTACTAAAGAGGTAACTTTAATTAACAACGACAGAAAAGAGCACTAGCATATTCAGAAAGCTTGTATATTATTATCAGCTATTACGGACATTGAACGCGCCATCAGACGGAGAGCATCAGACAGAGAGCAAGTAGCTGAAGTGTTAATGTAGTGCTACTTATTAGTGCTGCATTAATTCCTGCATAGTTATCTAATAATAACGGACCATTATTCTAAAGTGTTACCACTTATTTTCATATCCACCAGATGAATTGCCCTTGATTTCCACTAGAGGGCACTCCTCCCATCTCCTTGGCTCTCCCATCATGAACTACACTTCCCATAACCCAATACCTGGGCTCATTATTGTTTAATCACTTCCACCTGTGTGTCATTACCCTTGTTAACTCTGCCTACGTAAGCCCTCCCTGCATCCCAGTTCGCATACTATGCATACTAAATAGTACTTGAAAATAGAATTAGTATGTCCCAAATCGTAGTATGTTGAAAAGAGTATTCCAAAGATACCCGGATGGTTTATTATTTCCGGTCCAAATTCGAAGTGGGGATCGATGCGCACTCTAACGGCTAATATTGCCCACAACCCATTGCGAGTTGGAAAAGGATTCGATTAAAACTACAAAAACGGATAAAAAGCGTTTAAAACATGACGGATGTGCGAGTCCGACGGTTAAGTAGAGAGGTTTAGATAAAGGTGTTTGAGTGACCAACTATCAGTATTTAACCTGACAAAAATATATTTTTTGTTATTTTCGGACCAAAATGTATTTTCGATGCTTCAAGAGATTCAACTGATGTTGCATATGGACTACTTTGATGATGTTTTTATTCCCTTTCTGGACATGGACAGTATAGTGTGCATAGACTGCATATGCTCTGGGACTAAAATATAAAATATCTTAAACTGTGTTCTAAAGATGAACGGAGGTCTTACGGGTGTGGAACGACATTAGGGTAAGTCATTCATGACATCAATTTCATTTTTGCGTGAACTAACCCTTTAAAGACCCAAACATGGCAGATCAATGTGCATCTACATTTCTCTCCGATATGGTAGGAAATTAAACTGAATGTGGAGGATTTTACCTGTGTGATGATTGACAGGGTAGTTTAAACGATGACGGGATACATGTAACTGAGTCCGTTATAGATGACGGCATGACGAAGTAGTATGTCCCAAAGCTTGCATACTTTTCTGCTAAACACTCAAAAGTATGTACTTTTTCTTCACAAAAAGAGTACTATTAAGACATAGTATAAGCAGGTGAATTTGGATGCAGCACCTGTTTATTCAGTCACTCACTGCAAAGTCTTGTATGTGTTATACTGCACTTGTTATAGTGCTCTAGCTTCTCCTGCGTTCTGGGTTTGACCCTCTGCATGATTTCCTGGATTTTCCTGTTGTTGTTTTTTTGCATGTTTCAAAGCAGTTTGTGACAATATTTTAATGCATTTGCATTGGGACAAGAAAAAGCATTGTGTTCTTTCTTGATGGAAATTAATGTAAAGGCTTTTAAATATGATTTTGTCCCTTCCAAATTTATATTATTTCAATCACTATTTTTCAGGGATTTACCTGCTCAGGTCTTGCAGTTATTATATATATATAACTGTAAGAACTGAGCAGGTCTCTATATATATATAAACTATAAAAAAGTGGAAAACACAAATGCTATCTGTGTGAACTGGTCCTAAAATACAATGTCTTTTTCCTACAAAGGTTTTTTTTTTTCTGTGGGGATTTTCAGTGAGTCATTTTGTAATATGGCTCTGTTTGTTTATGCTAAGTATCAAGGAAACAATCCTGTAGAATCCACTCTGAGATAAACACCTGTAGTCCAAAATATTCTGCATTTGATCCTGAAGGTTGATCCTGTTCAGGTCTGTATGATGTCCATCCGTATGCAAAGGTTATAAGTGATTATGTATAGACATAAAAAAACAACAGCTGGGGAATGCTATCAAGAAATGGTCTAAGACAGTTGGTTGATGTCAGAAGACATGATTTAGGGCATAGCTGTGTTATTTTCTGCCTGATGCAGAACATGCATACCACATTTTAAAAGGGGAAGATTTTTTTGTTTTGTTTAGAGAAGTGCTGACCCATTTTCAGACCAACAGAAAGTACATCGTGTTTAATTGTTCGGCTTTGTTTGCGTTCGTTTATGTGAGAGAGAAACCTACAAACATCTGTCGGCCAAATGAGCTGGTGTTTCATCAGTCGAGTATGCTCTGTTCTGAGCACACTTTAAATGAGATTCTACACAACCACTGCTTGGGCACACATGTACAATTTTCTAAAACAGTGCTTATTATCAGTGTGAATGAGATTTACTGCCCATATGTTGTTGGAACGGTTAAACTACAAGAAGTAATTTTTAAAAATCTGTGTGGTAGAGGACACATTGCTGCAATGAAAAACATTTTAATCCGTGTTCTATTACTTACTTACTTTTTAATTATTTATTGCAGTATGTCTGGCCACTGGGTAAAACCATGCAATGTTTAAATACAAGTAAAATGATGATGGATTGCCAGTTTTCAAACAGCCCTTAGCAGCACAAAGCCCACCTGTACAAGAAAAAGCTTCTACTACCTGGCCAACAATGCTCCTCACGGTTATCCACTATTCTGTTTCCCCTTAGCTTATCATATTGTGCCAGGTCTCCTCTGTGGTTAGGCCCTGGGCAGCAGTGTGTTCCCCAGCAGGGCCCGAACTAATTTATTAGCTCATAAAAGCTTGCGCAGCCTCCAGTAGAGCTTTGATATATTCATCACAATGTGCTGGCTTGTAAAAATACTCAACCCCCTGAGAGATTTCAGCACTTTGTTTACAAGGACCTGTTGCGGGAGGGGGCGGAGGGAACAACAGAGGGATGAAAAAGGCTAGCGGAGGACTGCAGAACAGGTGTTGCTGGAACAGGTAATGGCTTTCGGCAGTTTTGATGCTTCCAAAATCATTTTTACTCTCAGATGCCTGGACTTAAACCAGAACCTGTAGGAAAAGATGGAACAGGTCGACTGTTGAGTTTGATACAGACACCACAGCTGTGTGAAGTCCAGTTCCTAAACTGGATTAATAAATCCCAATGTTATTGACCCAGTCAAGAGACATAAAATGTTCTTGCCTTGAGACAAGAAGGCTGATGTTGGGCAGTAAATGTTTCTTGAGAGTACGCACAAACATGCCAAACAGATGTACTAAATCTCCATATTTGGATCGGCAGTGTAATTCGCAGCGTATAAGTAGAGCAGCTCAACACCACCACAGATTATTGCAGATGAAAGTTGCCTACAGCACTCGCATCGCCTGATTTTCAGAAGTTTGACTTGGGGTTAGAGAAGGTGACGCTATAGCAACCAATTTGAAAACACTACAAATGCACTGCAAATTAGAATTGACTTAAGCATTTCACCTTTGACCTTTAGGATAAGAACTGCCCTGTTTCTGTGGCTCTGACTCCACTAAGTTCTGCCCAATGATGATGGTTTTGGCTTGACACGAGGAACAGAATTGCTTCACCCCTCCCTTTGGCTTTTTTGAATTAGAGGCAATGCAGATGTTAAGTGCCTTCACAGAACTGTACTTGCACTGGCCCTTTATGTCCAGGGACATTAAAACAGGGAGACCTAAATATGGCCCGACATTACACAGGCAGTGGTGTGTACTGTATGTGTAGGCGTACAAAACCTCATGTGATTTTGGTGTAATTCGCCTTCCACCCACGCGGTCTTGACGAGGTCTCGCCTTTGCCGACAGTAGCTGAGTGTAATGGCAGCTCTTGGCACTTGAAGCTGGCTGATTTCGCCAGGCACCGCTGCTCCCTTCTTTCTCACTGCTGTGGTTTAGGTTTGGCTCATGACACGCGGGGGATTTGAGACATTGGAAAGGCATTTCCCTGTGTGACCACAAAGACTTGCCCTCCTGTGTGAGAATGAGGCAGGTTCTGGCACCTAGGCTCTGCTAATGAAAGATTTAATTTCAGTTAAGGGCTAAAGGAGGGTCATTCACTTTCCGTCTGACATAATGCAGATCTCGAGCATGCTGTTGTTTTATTTGGTTTCCTAGCTGTGTTGTCCCAACCACACAGGGAACGATGACAAAGGCCGAATCTTCCTACACTCGTAATTTCCGCGGTGTCTAATCGTCTCCACATCCACCATAAGGCCTGAATTATCCGACGCCTGAATCAGCTGCATTCTGCCACTTCTTTCGGTTTGTGCGTGGCTATTTTTGCAGTCTCGCACAAAAAAAGAGAATTCTCTCAGCTCGATCTTTGAGTTTCCCATGACTCCCACCTCAAGTTCATTGTTCATGTGCGAACACGGTTTTGATTCTCTGTTCGCTCGTTCTCTGCACCTTCACCCAAATAAACCCTCAATGCAGGTCTGAAGCCAAAGGAAATCGAGTCATATTTGAGATAGACCCCATGATATGTGATCCTCTCACAAATATTTTTTGGGCTACATCAGGAGAAGTTCCAAGTTTGTATTAATTTCGAAACTAAACAGAGCAGACATTATTGTGAAGGCTCTCACGTTAGCAGTAAGTATTGTGAGGGAGGAAAGGTCATGCATAGTTGTAGCAAATCCACATGCTAAAATGGCAAAGTCATAACCTCTAGTGAGAACCTAAGGGCTGTGGTCTGTTTTACGAGTGTGTGCTGTGTTCAAAAGCAGTTTGTTCCTGATTTAATAGATTTAGTCTGTAGGCAGGGTCACTGGTTCCCCAGAGGGAGGTTATTGCCTTGTAAACTGTGTTAACATGTATGTTAATGTTACTGTATTTCAGTACGGATATGAAGTCCCAAAAGTCCTGCAGCCACTAAACAAGACTCCATCTCCAACTTACAGCTCTTAATGATTTGATTGGCACCATGAAGGAGTATAGTTAATGTTTTTATTATTATAAGAGATTTTTCAAGAGTGATATCAGAAGTTATGCCTAATTCTGGCAATGTGACAGACAGCATTTTAACCAAGGCTTTGTCTCTATATGGTACATGTGTCTTAATGACATGACGCTTGTTTGTTTCTCTCAGATTGTGTGTGTAGTGTTTTGGTTCTGTTTAATTGTCATGTGTCATTGTTCTGTTATGAAACTCTAGATGGTGTGGGCCGATGGGTACTTAACGATGGGTCCTTAACGCATCTCCATAAAGTTGGTCAGCAGCAGGAGGCATGAAGTGCTCTAAAACTTCCTGGTACATGGCTGTGTTGACCTTGGACCTCAGAAAACACAGTGGACCTAAACCAGCAGATGACATGGCAACCCAAACTATCACTGACTGTGGAAACTTTACACTGGACCTCAAGTAACATGAATTGTGTGCCTCTCCTCTCTTCCTCCAGACTCTGGTACCCTAATTTTCAAAGGGAATGAAAAATTTACTTTCATTAGAGAACATAACTCAGCAGTCCATTTTGTCTTTAGCCCAGGCGACACGCTTCTGACGCTGTCTGTTGTTCAAGAGTGGCTTGACACAAGGAATGCGACTGCTGTCTTGCATACGGCTGTGCGTAGTGGTTTTGTGCAAGGTGTCAATAGTCATCTTTTGGACAACTGTCAAGTCAGCAGTCTTCCTCATGACAGTGTAGTCTACAGAACGTCTCAGGTTACGTATGTAACCCTAGTTCCCTGAGGGAACGAGACGCTGCGTCGAAACGCTGTGAGAACGCCTCTGCGTTAATGCGTCGTGAAGCGCCTGTAGAACCATTCCATCGGAAAAAATATCGATCGTCGGCGTGATGACGTCATCGACCGGAAGCTATAAAACGTCCGTGAAAACAAACAGGAACTAACTTCTGATAAAGCCTGAAGTAAGTGATCACGGACACGCCGGGAGTATGGCAGGGCGACGCAGCGTCTCGTTCCCTCAGGGAACTAGGGTTACATACGTAACCTGAGACGTTCCCTTTCGGGGAACTCGAGCTGCGTCGAAACGCTGTGAGAACGCTTATACCCACATCGCCATAGGACCAAGTGTCTCGTATGTGTGAAGCCGAAGCGCACACGGTTACGAGAGTACCTGTGCCCCTACTGTAGATGCCAGGTCTAGTTCGTAGAACCTGACGAAGGTAGAAGGAGACGACCATCCGGCCGCGTTACATATATCATGGAGGGAAGCCCCCGACAAAAGTGCTTTAGAAGCAGCCATACCCCTGGTTGAGTGCGCCCGGACAGCCAGTGGAGATGGCTGCCCGGTAGCTTCATAAGCAAGTGAGATGGCCTCGACCACCCACTTGCTCATCCTCTGCTTGGATACTGGAGCCCCCTTCTTAGGGGGTCCAAAGCAAACAAACAATTGTTCAGTTTTTCTCCACAGGGCAGCTCTGTGGACATAAGTATCCAGTGCCCTCACAGGACACAGCAGATTTAACCTTTCCTGGTCTGACGTCATAAATGGAGGAGGACAGAAGGCTTGTAGAGTGATGGGGCCCCGTGAGCTCGTAGGAACCTTGGGGACATAACCCGGCCTGGGATGCAGAAATGCTTTCACCATCCCTGGCGCGAACTCTAGACATGAGGGCCCTACTGACAGGGACTGAATATCTCCTATCCTTTTAAGGGATGAAATGGCCAAAAGGAAGATAGTTTTCAAGGTGAGGAACTTATCCGAAACCTCCTCTAGAGGTTCGAACGGAGGTCCGGACAAGCCCCTCAAAACAATGGCCAAGTCCCATGCCGGGACCCTCGAGTGCATAACTGGCCTCAACCTTAATGTGCCACGAAGGAAGCGTGTAATTAGAGGGTGTCTTCCCAAAGACACTCCACTGCAAGGGACGTGGACAGCACCCAAGGCCGCCACGTACACCTTAAGTGTGGAGGGGGTCACCCCTGCAGAGAACCTCTCCTGCAGGAACTCCAGCACTGTACCAACCGGGCAGTTAACTGGATCCCACTGGCGTTCTCTGCACCATGCTGAGAAAAGTCTCCATTTCAAAGCGTACAGCTTCCTTGTGGACGGAGCTCTGGAGTGTAGGATGGTCTCTACGACCTCGGCCGAGAGACCCTCCTCTATGAGCCTAGCCCCCTCAGAGGCCAGGCCCACAGTTTCCACATCTCTGGGCGTGGGTGCAGGAATCTCCCGCCCGCCTGAGAGAGTAGATCCCTCCTGGTCGGAATCTCCATCGGAGAGCCTTCCAGGAGAGATATCAGGTCCGAAAACCATACTCGGGTCGGCCAGTTCGGAGCCACTAGAAGTACCTGGGCCCCGTCCCGGCGTACCCTCTCCAGAACTCCTGGAAGCAAGACAATCGGGGGGAAGGCGTACAGAGGCAGCCTCGGCCACTCCTGTACCATGGCATCCAGCCCCAGCGGGGCCGGATGGGTCAGAGAAAACCACCGCGGGCAGTGAGAGTTCTCCGCCGAAGCGAACAGGTCTATCTCTGCTTTCCCATAAACCTTCCAAAGGAGCTCCACCACCTCTGGGTGGAGTCTCCATTCCCCGGGCCTCAGCCCCTGTCTCGACAGGCTGTCTGCTTCCTGGTTCAGGGCCCCCGGGATATATACTGCCCTGATTGACAGCAATTTCCCTTGGGCCCACAGGAGGATCCGATGTGCCAATTTGTCCAACGGACGAGACCTCAGACCCCCCTGGTGATTTATATAGGCCACCACGGACGTGTTGTCTGTTCTGACTAGTACATGGTGGCCCCTGAGGTCGGGCAGGAACTGTTTCAATGCAAGAAACACTGCGAGCATCTCTAGCCGATTTATGTGCCAGTGCCGCTGATGTTCCTGCCATAGACCCTGGGATGAGCGACCACTCATGGTCGCCCCCCAGCCCGTGAGAGAGGCGTCTGTCGTTAGCGTTACGCGACGAACATGAGCCCCCAACACGGGACCCTGAGATAAAAACCCCGGGTTTTTCCACATGACCAGAGCACGTAGGCATCGCCGCGTGACTTTGATCGTGCGGAGCGGATTTCCCCTCGGGGAGAACCCTTTTGTTTTGAGCCACCACTGCAGTGGCCTCATGTACAGTAGGCCAAAAGGTATCACGTTGGACGCTGCTGCCATGAGACCTAACAGTTTCTGGAACCGTTTCACAGTGACGGCTCGGCCTAGCTTCTGTTCTTTGGCGGCTGCCAGGATCGATGCTATGCGTGTTGGCGATAATTGCGCCCGCATAATTACCGAATCCCAGTTCACACCTAGAAAAGTGGTTCTCTGAGCCGGAGAAAGCACACTCTTCTTGGCGTTCAGCCTCAACCCCAGCTTCGACATATGGGCGAGAACAGCATCTCGATGCTGAACCGCCATCTGCTCTGTATTCGCTAGAATCAGCCAGTCGTCGATATAGTTCAGTATGCGGATGCCCTGTAGACGCAGCGGCGCCAGAGCTGCATCCACACACTTGGTGAACGTGCGGGGTGACAGTGCTAGACCGAAGGGAAGTACACGATATTGGTATGCCTCTCCCCCGAAGGCAAACCTCAGGAACTTCCTGTGATGTGGAAGGATGGAGACATGAAAATACGCATCTTTGAGGTCTATGGTGACAAACCAATCCTCCGATCTGACCTGCGCTACAATCTGTCTGAGTGTAAGCATCTTGAATTTGAGCTTGGCCACCGAGCGATTCAATAGCCGCAGATCTAATATCGGGCGTAAGCCCCCATCCTTCTTCGGCACGATGAAGTAACGGCTGTAAAAGCCAGACTCCCTGCTGGGAGGGGGAACCCTCTCTATAGCCCCTTTTTGCAGGAGTGTCTCTACTTCCTGTGCCATTACCAGAGCCTGCTCCGGGCCCACCTCTGTAGGTAGGACACCGCAGAAAGGAGGTGGCCGACTCTTGAATTGAATGGCGTACCCCCTTTCTACTATCTGCAGGACCCAACGAGATATATTTGATAGACGTTTCCATTCGTCTAGAAAATCTACTAAGGGAACCAGCCTCTCGAGGCTGGCCTCTGGTGTATTTTGAGCAACAAATACAGTGCCCTGAAGCGGCGGACCGGCAGGGAACGACTGACTTGACTGCTCGGGGGCCCCCCGGAGGGGGTGCGGACCACCCTCGGGTGGCCCGCGGAGACCGACTGCGCCCCGGCATTGCGGCGGGGTTGGCAGCGCAGCCCCCCGAGGGTGCCGTAGGGAAGCGGGTACCGTTAGCAGGGGTAAACACCGCTTCCCTATGGGGGGAACCACCCTCAGCGTCCTGACGCTTCTGGCGTCAGGAACGCTTCGACGAGGCCTTCTTGGCGATCAGGACTGTCCGCAGATCAGCCCTGCCCCTCGAAGGCCTCGCCTGAGAGCGCCGCCCCTCGTCCCCGCGCTGAGGGGGAGCTCGAGCGGCGACGCTCTGCTTTTGTTGTGACCTGTGAGCGGAGCTCGTACTCGGCTTGGGCTGCCTGATGTCAGCGGCAGCCCCAGGGACCTGGACCCGGAGAGGGAGAAACTGCTTTAGCGCCGCAGCTTGTTTCTTTGACTCCTGGAACCTCTCGGTGACAGTGTGTACTGCGTCACCGAAGAGGCCACCAGGAGACAGCGGCGCGTCGAGCAGAAAGCTCTTCTCCCTCTCCTTGATTTCGGTGGGGTTGAGCCATAAATGTCTCTCCGTAGCCACCAATGCTGCCATAGAGCGGCCAACACATCTGGCCGTCTCTTTGGTGGCCCGGAGAGTCAGATCAGCTGCTGTTCTCAGCTCATTTATGACATCACCCCCCACTTCATCGCGTCCATCTAAGTCCCTGAGCAGGTCAGCCTGATACGCCTGCATTATCGCCATGGTGTGTAGGCATGCAGCAGCCTGACCTGCCGCCGAGTACGCTTTGCCCACCAGTGCCGACGTTGTTTTCAATGGTCTGGTGGGCAAAGTCGGGGCCTTTAGGGACGATGCCGAGGAAGGCGAGAGATGGCTCGCGAGCGTCTCTTCAACCTTTGGCATCGCCCCATAACCGTAGTGCTTCAGCCCCATGATGTTGCTATAGACCGAAGTCTGAGGGCTGAACACACGGTATGATGCCGGTCTCCTCCATGATGTTGCCACCTCGGTGTGCAAATCATGGAAGAATGGCAGGCCCCGCCGCTGAGGTTCTGAAGCGCGAGCGGGCAGGAATCTCTCATCTAATTTACTAGATCTTCTCTTTCCTGCCTCAGATCTCTCTACGGGCCAGTCAATATTTAATCTGGCCACGGCTCGCGTTAGAACCTCAACGAGCTCCTCACTCGCAGGGGACTGAAGTGGCAAATCTTCAGTCGCGATGCTCTCAACGTCCACCTCCTCGGAGCTGGATAGTTGGAGCACCGGCGGCTCTCTCGGGGGGGAAGAAACCGCAATGCGTGCTTCCAAGCCCCGAGAAGAACCGCTGGATGGAGCAGGTGAGGGCAGAGATAAGGCAGTGCCCGTCTCAAACCCCTCTGCAACATCCAATTGTGAACCCCACGACTGCAGCCTCCGCTCTGCCTCGGCAGCAGCGGGACCAGAGCCGCGGGGAACACGAGCCGAGGCACCCTCCTCGAAGAGTGCCCGGCGGGAGCGCAGCGTTCTCAGTGGCATACGCTCACAGTGCTCGCAAGCAGCCCCCTCGAGGGCTGCCTGGGCATGCTGCGCTCCCAAGCATGCAACACAGAGAAGATGTGTGTCCCCGCCCGTGATGTAGCGTGGGCAGGGAGGAACACACTTTCTGAAATTGCTGCTTTCACTCGCCATTTCCATCTATTTTATTTTCTCTTTTTTCTGTTAATATATGAAATATTTAACAAAAGGGTGGAAAATCTCTGATAATAGACAGACAAAAACACCAAATAGACAGACAGGTTCACAACGATCGCTTACTGAAGGCACAGAAGCTAGTTCCTGTTTGTTTTCACGGACGTTTTATAGCTTCCGGTCGATGACGTCATCACGCCGACGATCGATCTTTTTTCCGATGGAATGGTTCTACAGGCGCTTCACGACGCATTAACGCAGAGGCGTTCTCACAGCGTTTCGACGCAGCTCGAGTTCCCCGAAAGGGAACTAGACTGAGAGATCATTTAAAGTAAAATAGCTGATTAGAGTGTGGCACCAAGTGTCTTCAATATTAAACCTTTTCACAATATTCAAATTTTCTGAGATACTGAATTTGGGATTGTCCTTGGTTGTCAGTTATAATCATCAAAAATTTAAATAAATAAAAAATTTAAATATATCAGCCTGTGTGTAATGTCTGGATATAATGTTTCACTTTTTGTATGGAATTTGTGAAATAAATCAACTTTTTTGATGACATTCTAATTATATATTCAGCACCTGTACCAGACTGTGCAGTGGATGTGAGCACTTTTCCCTTCCCACAAGTACAGAACAGGCATGGTTGATGTTTATCTTTAACAAAATTTACACGGGCGAGTGGATCTGCACCTGAGAGCAGGGTTTATGGGCGTGCATTTTCTCTCTCGCTCTAGTCATGCACGTGCGCACCAGGAGAAGAACCTGTATGGCCCATACAAGGACATTCCGTCTGGTTGACGTCAAGCGGACCCATTCTGGAAAAAAAAACTCTCCGAAACTTGTGAGAAACCGGAAGGAGTATTTTTGACACGAAAATACTCCATCAAACGTCCAACTTAGTTTTTGAATCTTTGTTCAAGTTTAGGATGGAAATCCAAGTCTTTTACAGTGTAAAAAGCTCAGTATGCATGAAACAGCATTTCACCCCTTATATCACTGACAGCAGTTGTCCGGCCAGGACAGGGCCGGCGTTTGCTAAAGGCGAGCTAGGCGGTTCCCTAGGCCGACAATTGTGTTGGGGGCGCGAGCGCGCTCTAGTGCTGCCAATTACTTCCCATTAAGCATAGAATTGAAAAAAGCGAAATAAAACAATGTTCATCATCAACATCAGCCTCTCTTCATCAAACTGCACTGGTTGCCAATGGCTGCTCGCATCAAATTCAAGGCACTAGTTATCGCCTACAAAACAACCTCTGGCTCTGCACCAATATACCTAAATTCACTTGCTCAGACTTACACACCCTCCAGAAGCTTGCGGCGCCTCGTGGTTCCATCCCAAAGAGGCATGAAATCGCTCTCACGGACATTTTCCTGGACCGTTCCCACCTGGTGGAATGACCTGCCGATCTCAATTCGTGCTGCCGAGTCTGTAGCCATTCTTAAAAAACATCTTAAGACACATCTTTTCCATTTGCACTTGACCAATACAGAATAGCACTTACTGATCACCGCAGCAACGACCAAAAGCGCACACTCCTGGATCATATCTACGTCTCTCATCCGGATTTGTGCCTTCAGGCGGGTATGTTACATAGTTATCATAACTATCAGAATCCAGTGTTCTGTATATTGCGTACGTGAGTTTTTGTTGTAGATGGCTATTGCTGCGCGTTTAGCTAGAATACAAAACCAACCCATTGGGCCACTGAATCTGCATTAACGACAACAGCTGGGGCAACAGCCTTAGTCCTAATGGGTTGTTATCATAGCTATCAAAATCCAGTGTTCGGCACTTTGCGGACGTGAGTTTTTGTTGTAGATGTCTGTCTTTAAAAAAAAATAAATAAATAAAAAAAAATAAAATAAAAAAAAATAATAATAATAAATAAAAAAAATGTTGTGTATTGTGCTAATTAATTGAGATTTCTTACAGCTCTTACAGGTTTTTGGCCTTGTCTGTTCCGTTGCTTCTATTACTCTCCCCTTTTTTGTAAGTCGCTTTGGATAAAAGCATCTGCTAAATGATTAAATGTAAATGTAAAATGTAAAATCATAGGGAGCCCCCTCAGCCACATGTTTAATTACTTATCAAGTTGATTATTAGATTGAATTGATGGTGATTTATTGATTACTGGTTCAGGCGTTAGGTCAGGCAAGTGCTCATCTTGCGCGTTCATCAAAAATGAGGCGTCTAAACCCGCGGATGCACAGGGACGGAAAAAGAGGAAAGAAGAAGACCAAAAGAAAGCCCAGAATAGAGGTTAGTCTTCTTATCTCAGCCAATAAGTTATCAAACACAATAAATTTACTTAGTATTATTAATATTATCAAACATTAATTTTATTAATATTGTCACTAAGCTATCAGTTGCTAGTTTTCTACATATTACTACTAAAATAAAAATTGAGAAAATATTAGAAAAGTGGAAATAAAGCGTCTAACGTGTTTAATAATAAGTGCTTCTCGGTTAGGGGTAGGTAAACAGACATGTGCTGAATTAGAGACGATAAAAGTGAGTTGGTTGGGGGGCACAAAACTCCATCTTGCCTAGGGCAACCAAAGAGCTAGAGCTGGCCCTGGGCCAGGATATTGTCATTTTAAAGTTGTTGTTGCAGCCCTCAACTGATGTTGATGTAACATGTTGTGTTTTGGCCTAAAGCTCCACCCTCCACCGATCTACCAATAACGGAGTCAGTAGTGTTTCGGTATCCGGGTTACCAGATCTGCTCTAGTTACCACAGCTGCAGCTACAAACGTTCCTGCTGAATCCTGCGGCATATCTGGCAACCTGGAGTCAGTGGAGAGATGGAGAGGAGATACACCGCTCTACATTCATTTGAAAGTGATTGCAGAACCAGTTTTGGCCACAATCTTACATACACTTCCTTAAAAGGAGCCACATACCTTCTATGTATATATCAGACATGTTCACAGGTCCCTGCGGTCCAAGTCAAGTCAAGTTTCAAGTCTTTGAGATCCAAGTCAAGTCTCAGGTTAAGTATATGTTCTATTTTTACCAATATTTGTTTCAGCTAGTTATAGCCTAATTAACAGCGTACTGAGCTATCAAAACAGATTACTTTTACTTTAAAATTGCATAATAAAGCACATAAAATACTACTTAAATCATTACTATTACTTCTCAGCATTGTACAAAATTATAACATTTAGAACACCACGGGGGGGGGGGCTGTGTATTTTGAGGTACTTGAGTTGCCGTAGTTTACTGTAGATCTCAAGCAATGCTCATAATGTAGTCTTTCAGTGAGCACCAACGGTAACAAATCCTGACCCGAGTAGTCTATGGTAATGATAAATGTTACAGTAAACGACACAAAGAACAACATTTCATCTGCGGGACTTGTTTGTGGAAATAAGTCGGACGGTCATAAATATGGAAATGTTATAAATATAAATATAAACTTGGTAAATCTGGATCATATGCATATGTTATCAAATAGCCTACATGAAAAGGACATGCAAATGTGTACTTCCTGAAAGTGGACCGCAAGCAAGCTCTCTGCTGCTGTGCAACACCGCAGCTTCCCTTCAGATGAATAGATTGCTTTTCAATCAAATGACAAAGTTTTGTAAGGTAAGGCTTGACTAAATTGTTACAATTTTTTGCTAATTTATTTAACAGCAGTTTTCTAACGGGTGATGCTGCATTTGTATTTTCTTCCACAGGTCTCACATTTTTTCAAGTCCAAGTCCATGTCCAAGAGTCCAAGTCCATGTCCAAGAGTCCAAGTCAAGTCGCAAGTAATTTTTTTCTGTGACTTAAGTGCGACTCAAGTCCAAGTCGCAGACTCAAGTTTCCATCTCTGGTAGATGTCAGAGAACAATTTTAAATATTGTATCGATGCATTCTATGGCACCTTTAAATGGTTACCATTCACTACAGCAGTTTGCAGTGCGCTTTCAGACTTTGTCTAAAACCCTCCACCTTCCCCAGCTCCAGTTGTACAGATCTGCTAGGGGTAATTGATATGCTGTTTGTGCAGCAGCATGTCTTACATATTCACAGCAGCGTTGCTGTATTTGGCAGTAGCAAGTTAATGTACTTGCTCTGAAACAGCAATAATAAACAGCAACAGCAATTGAGCAGCAGCAATGAAGCCAGTCTATTCCACCAAGAACAAACATATTAAAATTACCATATCCATTACCATGCTTTTCCCTTTTGATGGTATTTTTTGTTTGTTTGTTTTGTGAACGCACGTATATGTCATTGATACATGCTTTAAATGGGTACATGCTTTGAATGGATACATGTTTTAAATGGATGTTAAAATGTGGCCCAATCTTTTTTTAACTGTTTTGACAAACGATGCAGCATATGCACAACATATATCAAATTATATCTTGTTGATTGACTGTTTAGACATGAGATAAACAATCAACCAGATGCAATTAACACATGGTCACATGAGGTCAGCCTTGGAAGGAGTTACAATCATTGCACCAAGAATTAAGACCGCCATAAAGCTCGTTTAAGTGCATGGAGGAACCTTGGAGCTCCAGACGGCCTGATCACTCTGGCTGATAAGCAACCACAGATTGCAGCTGCAAGCAGTAGCTCTGGACTGATTTGCTGCTTGGTTAAGGGGCAAAGAAAAACACCAGCCCCGGACCTCAAATATGTTGGCGGTAAAATCTCGAGCATGTTTGCTTTACTAGTGCGAGCTCGGACACTGGTTTGCATTCCACTGACCCCCACTTCACTGTTTTCACAGGAAATAAACAGAGGCTTGTTGCGGCAGCGTTATCACTCCCAGTCTGTTTGGAGTTGAACCAATAGCTACAAATCTGCAGAGCCGCCCAGTGGTGGGCGAGGGTGAAATAACTCATCAGGTAACGTGCACAGTCTGGGGGGACTGAGTAAAGGTGGCTGTATAAAGTGTGAAAGGAATCAGGGCCAAATATGCAATCACCCTCTGATTAAACTGATCTGATTTTTCCTCCACAAGTGAGGAAAAAGCATTCTGCATTTCTAAAGCAGCATGTCATTTACTGAATGTGCAAAACTGCCTTCAAAATAGGCAAATTCGAACATGGAATGGTGGCGAAACTTTACCAAGTATGGTAAGAGGTCCACTACTAGTTCATTTACATCTCTAAAGCCAGCTTGAAATGGAAATATTGTGAACAATTCATGAACAGACAAATTTCTCTTTGGTGATGCTGGACTTAACTTAGCTGGTTCAGCTTTAAATGCCCAAAAGCCTTCTAAACCCTGCCAAGCTGAGAATAGCAAACCACCTTTACTTACTTTAGGGTATTTTTTTTTCTTCAGCAGGGCAGGTTTTGCTTCAGCTGTGTCAGAATTCGTTCACATACCCTATAATAGTGCACTATTTTAAGGGGCAGCCATTTGTAATATTGTAATATTGTAGTGGAAGTTACCAAGTGCACTCATTAAATCCCACAATGCACTGCAATAATGAGTGTATGACTCATTATTGCACATTACTGTACTGTGGGGGTCTAGGCGAAACTGGCAAATAGAGTCCTTGTTTTTCCACTGTTTCAGACAGGTCATAGCTCTCACCTGAGTCTGGGCTGGTCTCTATGTGTTCCATATTTGGAGTGCTTTCTCTCTCCTTCAGTCTCTTTTTCTCTGTTTTCCAGTTTCACTTTGGTATTTTTGGAGAATTTTGTGGTCAATCAAGTCAAGGAGATTTTGTTGTTGATTGTTTGGAGTTTTCGAGGTGTATGCTACCACTTGCCAAACCACAGTCAAATCAATGTCGCTGGCCACATCACACACACACACACACACACAGAGAGAGAGAGAGAGAGAGAGAGAGAGAGAGAGAGAGAGAGAGAGAGAGAGAGAGAGAGAGAGAGAGAGAGAGAGAGAGAGAGAGAGAGAGACCCTCTCATTAGGTCATTATAGTCCATGCATAGCTCCCCACACTCACATTGATCTGTGTGTACACAGAGTTAATGGGTCAGATTAGAGGAGAGCTGTACAGTAATAGCTGCTGCCTCAGCTGTAACACTGTGGTAACCCAGCGAAGCTCATTAGCTCTGTCCCTGAAAGGCAGACCATTTGCATTTTAGTCTCAATGTGGGAACAATTTAGCCGTCTAATTGGACAGATCAACGAGGGTGCCGTCACCAGCTCTATAACTCCTCTCGCCTGTTTTTTTGAAGCATTCTGCCTTTCATTATCTCTGTTCTTCAAACTCTCTGGATGATTTTAGCTACAGCTTTGAAATATGTGAACTTCAGCAATATGAATATCTAAACATTTTCTTGATTACCCTACAATGGACAAAGAGATATATGCATGCCAACTGCTATCAGCAGAGCAACATTTCACAAAGATAAGTCCTTGTATCTGGTTACCTTTCTAAATCATAAAGTAAACTATTTTCTGTTTGTATTTATGTAGACGGACTGGAGATGTTTTCGCAGCGGGATGGTTTGGCAACGGCGAGAATCCCTAGTGAGGGAGAAAGAAAAATGACGGGTAGCGAAGAGAGGAATGAAGTCTTATTTGGCTAGAGACTCACAACCACCCACCCACATGCAGAAGAACAAGGACCCAGTTGGCTGAAGTTTCCGATAAACCTCTGCAGTGTGGGAAAGCTCATCACTCATCTTCAAATGGTTATCAAAAAAAAAACTAAAAACTAAAAGGCACACACTGGGCCTGTTTCTGAAAAACTTCCAGTAGATATGGAACCTGTGCTCTAACATGCATTTATACTACAATTTAAAAGTTTGGGGTCAATGAGATTTTTAAGCAGCATTTTTTCTAACGTTGATCATATTGGCAAATGTTACTTGAGCAACAAATCAGCATATTCGAATCATTTCTGAATCATGATTCATGCTACACTGGTAATGGCTGTAGAAAAGGCAGCTTTGCCATTGCAGGAATTAAATAATAAATTACGCTTTAAAATATATTAAAATAGAAAACTTATTTTAAATAGTAATAATATTTCACAATGTTCCTGTATTCACTGTACTAATAGGTCAGTCTTTTTGCAGGATACACCGTTATATCAGGTGACACCTTTTAAAGTGACTGAATCATTCAATAAACCTTTTCAAATCAAAAATACCTTTTGATTCAGGAACAACACTTCTGTGTTAATCAGATTTAGATTTTGCTTTGTTTGGAACTATATTCATTACTGCCGCTAAATGTAAACTGGTAATATTTTCTAAAACATAAGATGCTGAATATTAGCTTCTTGTTGATTAAGCTCAGAGTTGGAGGTAACACATTCCAAGTAACACAAGCTAAAACTTTACAGTACTAAACTAATAATAGTAAATATTAATGCTAAATTCAGGCCCATATTGAACATTTTCTAGTGACGGATCACATCTAAACTTTTCAGTGGCCAAATTTAATTTCTGTGAATTGATGCAAAATGAGCAACAACCAAAAATTAATGTCAATGTATGACTCATGAAGAAATATTTTAATGATTACTGCATCAGCAATTAATAAAGATTTTATATGATTAATTGATTATGTAATCATTAAATTGTTAAATATGTCATATTGTATTCATACCCTAATAACAAATTACCAATAGTGTAAATTCATGTTAATTACCACAATAGGTTAAAACCATGCATTTTAACTTCCATTTGTCTGCTTTAATTAGCTAATGATGTGCAAAGGTATCATTGTTATAACTTTACTTTATTAATAATATTAAAAAAACAATTAAACCTTGTTCATTCTTTCCATACAAAGCAATGCAATTCATTACTTTTTTTTTTTTTTTAGAATAGCACAATATTATGCATTAAAAGTAATTTTCCCCAACTTGTATCTCTCTCCTTCTAGTGATTCAACATGTCTCCTGTAAATAACTTTTTTTAATTAATATAATTTAGATTTTATATATATATATATATATATATATATATATATATATATATATATATATATATATATATATATATATATATATATAAAATACTATAGATAGATAGATAGATAGATAGATAGATAGATAGATAGATAGATAGATAGATAGATAGATAGATAGATAGATAGATAGATAGATAGATAGATAGATAGATAGATAGATAGATAGATAGATAGATAGATAGATAGATAGATAGATAGATAGATAGATGTTTCTGTCAATAATTTTGTAGACAGACCCTTAGAACTGTCATACTATTTGTTTGAATTCTTTTTTTATTGGCTGCCGAATCAGAACAAACAGTAAGACAGTTCTTGTTACTAAGCAATTTGGGAGGAGGAGGATGGGTTTCTTTCTGCTCCAAGGGAGTATTTGGGTGTTCAGGCCTCAAGGACTGTGAAACTGTCTGAGACAACGAAGTTTTGATCAAGAAGCTCTGATTTGAACTGAAACTGATTGGCTTTCACAGAAACCAGAGAACTTCAGCTGAAGAACTACTTGGCATCTTCTACTGAAACCCATTAAAAAGTAACTGAACGTGTTACTGTTCCTGTTTTTCTTGTCACTGCTGGACCTCTAATACTGCTGTAATCTTGTTAAATTGTTCCTTTTCTCGTTATCATGCTCTCCTCTGGAGTTTTTAGTCATAGCTTATTTTCCTGAGAGACTTGGAAATATGATTTTCAGAGGAGTGAAGCATTCAGATTGTAGTATTAATCAGACTCAATTCTGAGATTAGCGAAATCCCCTGTTAAAACAAATGACTGACCTCAACCGAATGCAAACTTTCATTGTTTTCCCTCAGACAACAGGGAGGAAGCCTCCGACCTTCGCTCCGCTTTCTCCATCTTTTCCTCTATCTATCTCTCTATCGCTGACATCACAGTGGAAGCCTTTGACTTCCTGTTCCCTGGACGGCCTCAACTTCTGGAAATCTTGCGCTGAACTTTTGATGTCTTCCGCAGTTTTGGCATAGCTGCAGGGTGTAGGTGATTGAGAAATCTCATCTCTGGTCACAAGAGACGCAGACATCATGAGTCCTAAGTTGTTTTTGTTGATAGGATCATGGAAAATGTGAATATGTACAGTTTCAGATGGAGCTCTAATCAGAAGCCTCAGAGTCATCTCAGACTCAGCCTGCCGCACTAGACTAATTTCATTGAGATTTGTTTTGATTTGTTTTGATTTTTGTTTTGAGATTTTATCCACAAAAATGTGATATGTGAGGGGAAGGGGGAAAAAGAGAGAGAGAACGAGTTAGCGAGACAGATCCAGATGGATGCTATTTTTGATTTATGGGAAAACATTTCTGCTTTTTACCTTACTGCAAAAAAACAGATTACAACTGAACAAACCCCAAGTAGGGGCTACTCAGATAACATCACGGAGTAATCCCAATCTGGCAAGGTCACTGAAAGACAGGCATACAGTAAGAAAGAGAGTGAAAACAAGAAGGCCAAGACAGAATAATGGAGGGAAATTGAGAGATAGGGAAAGAGAAGTAGTTTAAAAGAAAAAAAGATGACACTGAAAAGATGTAATGTTGTAGGCATGCTTGTCATCACTTGGTGGGACAGATGTTCATAAACTTAGTATGCTTACAAGGACCTCTGCTGGGAAAAAAAGGTAATTCACCACTCAATTTGATGACAGTTTTAAATAGGTTGCTTTAGAACAAAGCCAGGAAATATCGAAATATATTTTTATTATTATTATTTAAGCATTAGCCTCGTATATTTCACACTGTTCAAATGTTTTGTCAGTTTGTAGGCCTAATTAATCCTGGATTGTTATGTTTTCGATATTCCACACTATACATGCTAACCCTGGGTTATCATTTTCATTTGCATAATCAGGTACTGACCTGGTAATCCAAATTTGTTGATTTTTTAAAAACACATTTCCAAAAATATTTCTCAAAAACACATTAACCTAGAGTTAAGCAGTGTTGAGGAAAGTTACTTTTAAAAGTTACAATATTGTGTTACTTCCTAAAAAAGTAACTAATTACAATACGTTTTATGGAAAATAATGTTACTTTTGCAATACTGTTTTCACTGGGGTTGGGCTTGTTTGTTTGTTTTTTAATAGCAAAAAAAGGTTCTATTTTTCTTTGAATGTACAGTGCATCCAGAAAGTGTTCACAGCGCTTGACTTATTCCAGGTTTTGTTATGTTACAGCCTTATTCCAAAATTAATTAAACCCGCCTGGAGTTTGCCTAAAATCACCTGAAGGACTCTCAGACCATGAGAAACAAAATTCTCTGGTCTGATGAAACAAAGATTGAACTCCCTGGCCTAAATGTCAAGTGTCATGTCTGGAGGAAACCAGTCAACAAACATTAAGTATCCCCTACAGTGAAGCATGGTGGTGGCAGCATCATGCTGTGGGGAAGTTTTTCAGTGCCAGGAACAGGGGGACTAGTCAGAATCGAGGGAAAGATGAATGCAGCAATGTACAGAGACATCCTAGATAAAAACCTGCTCCAGAGCACTCTGGACCTTAGTCTGGGTTGAAGGTTCATCTTCCAACAGGACAATGACCCTACACACACAGCCAAAATAACAAAGAATTGGCTTCGGGACAACTCTGTGAATGTCTGTGTCCCAGCCCAAGCCCAGCCTTGAACCCAATTGAACATCTCTGGAGAGATCTGGAGAGGTCCTGCAAAGAAGAATGGGAGAAACTGGACAAAAATAGGGGTGTGAAGCTTGTAGCATCATACTCAAAACGACTTTGGATGTAATTGGTACCAAAGGTGCTTCAACAAAAGTATTGAGCAAATTAAGGCTGTGAATACTTATGTACATGTGATTTTTTTTTTCTTTATTTATCTTCTTTCGTTTATTATTATTATCATTATTGTATACATTTGTAAAGATTTCCAACAAACGTCTTTCAGGTTTTCATTATAGGGTATTGTTTTTAGAATTTTGAGGAAAATAAGGAATTTAATCCATTTTGGAGCTGTAAGGTAGCTGTAAGATAAAACATGAAAAAGTCCTTTCACACCAGAAGTGAAATGCATTAGCCCCAGGCTGAAGGAAATGCAAATTCACACCTACATGGTTATTAAAGTGAGATTAAATGCATAAGCATGTGTGTTATTTATCACATTTTATTATCGCAGGTTTGCATAATATTCTCAGTTTGCATTTCAGTTTTTATTCATTTTGAGAAATAATGATAACAATAACCATCATATAATGCACACAATGCCTCTGCACTTACTCACGATTTCTCTCATCATGGGGAAAGCAGAGGTGTCAGTTAATAAATAGGAAAACAGTAACTTGTGTTACTTACTTTAAAAAGTAACTTTTGCTGCTAATTTTGCTGCAAATTAAAAAGTAATGTGTTACCTTACTAGTTACTTTTAAAAAATCTGAAAGAAAAAAACACAAAAGAAACTTGTTACTTATAATGCATTATCCCTAACACTGGAGTTGTGTGAATGTGAAGTGTGAATGAACCTACAGTACATTATATATTGCATGTGAGAATGACATAATATGAAGGAAAAAGATACTGTAAAAAATAATTTATCGTAGTTGGGGGGGAAAAAGGTTATTGCAGTACATTTTACAAGAAATATTCAGGGTTTTTTTTCAGTCTGTGAAAAATCTATGTAATACGTGAAGTTTCCTTGTAATTATTGTGAAATTTACTAGTAATTTCTAGAGAAAATTGTTTCTTCACCCAAAAAAGTTTTTAGAGTGAGAGTAATAGGGTTTACTTTAGATAAACTCAGGGGTTTGACGGACAACATGGCAGCGGTTTGGAGAGAGCAGAGGAGCAGGTTTCACACACTTACAGTAGAGCCTTTGTTTGAGACCTTATTATTGTTTTTACTGAAGCTCTACCACAGGGAGCTGAAACACACCCTCACATACGGAGTGGTGATAAGTGTAAATTTGAGAACTGTCAATATTGATTTTGCAAAGCAGACATTGATTTGTAATGACTTTGTCAAGAACCTGATGGTGGATTTCATCTTGTTCTGTTTTTATTTTATTTTATTTTTTATTTTTTCATCAGACACACACGTGCAATGGCAATAACAGATTCCTGTTTCATTGTCCATTCCAAATAATGTTAACTCTTGATTATGATACCTTTTAACAGTTATGTGTGTTGTGGACAGTATTTTAGAGAGTTCCCGATGTCTTGACCAGATCAAAAATAATGATACCAAACTGGAAATGCAGATTTAAGGAAAATATTTTAAACCATGTAGACTTAAAGGGTTAGTTCACCCAAAAATGAAAATTATTTCATTAATTACTCACCCTCATGTCTTTGGACACTCGTAACACCTTCGTTCATCTTCGGAACACAAATGAAGATATTTTTGTTGAAGGCTGATGGCTGAGAAAGGCTTCAAAAAGGCCTCCATTGGCATTCAGTACATTTCCACTGACCCACTCACAAGACCCATAAAAGGCACTATAAAGACTTTGTTACAAAGTCCATCTCACTACAGTGGCTGTACAATAATTTTACCAAGCGACGAGAATAGTTTTTGTGCGCAAAAAAATCTAAATAATGACTTTATCCATCAAGATAATAGGCTTGTTTGAGATGAGCAAAATCTGCGCAGTGATTGTTCTCATATTTATAAAAATATATAAAAACATGTATGTAATTAAAGAAAAAATGATTGATAAACAGGTCTTTCGAATGGAAATAAATAACAAATACTTTGGGTGTCTTGTTCATAATATTTATTTTCATATAAAAGCAACAGAACTGAAATTACATCCAGTTTATCAAGGTATATTGTTCAATAGATTTAAACTTTTTACATACTTTTTGATTTGAAATATGGTTTATATTTCTTGTATGTATCTTGTATGTATTCTTTTGTTTGCTAATTTTGCAATGTAAAAAACAAAAAACAAAAAAAACAGAGCGCACAAGTGTGAATCCCGCGATATCCGCAACTGATCTCGCAGGTGTCTGATCCACCACGAGAAAAGAAAACTGTCCATTGTGTTGTGCCTTGTTTCCATTGTGTTGTGGTTCGTTGTGCCTTGTTTCCGTTGTGTTGTGGTGATTCAGTTGTGTTGTGCCCTGTTTCCATTGTGTTGTGGCTCGTTGTGCCTTGTTTCCGTTGTGT
Organism: Pseudorasbora parva; assembly: GCF_024679245.1. Lineage (NCBI taxonomy): Eukaryota > Metazoa > Chordata > Actinopteri > Cypriniformes > Gobionidae > Pseudorasbora > Pseudorasbora parva. The sequence goes on along the minus strand of NC_090188.1, from coordinate 23,601,608 downwards.
TGTGGTGATTCAGTTGTGTTGTGCCCTGTTTCCATTGTGTTGTGGCTCGTTTCCGTTGTGTTGTGGTTCGTTGTGCCTTGTTTCCATTGTGTTGTGGCTCGTTGCCGTTGTGTTGTGGCAATTTCATTGTGATGTGCCTTATTTCTGTTGTGTTGTGGCAATTTCATTGTGTTGTGCCTTATTTCTGTTGTGTTGTGCCTTATTTCTGTTGTGTTGTGGCAATTTCATTGTGTTGTGCCTTATTTCTGTTGTGTTGTGCCTTATTTCTGTTGTGTTGTGGCAATTTTGTTGTGTTGTGGTTTAATTTATTACGGCTGCACTACTGGGCCACCGTAACTAACCATTTAAGATAAAAGTTGCTGGAACAGCAAGAAGGTTAGTGTTAAGTCAAATAAAAGTGATGCTTGTATAGCATGGAGAATGCACAAAAAAAGTTTAATTTCATGAGCAATCCAATATGAGGGGAAAATGATTCAGGCCTGAAATCATCCACATTCAGTTCATTTCAACACATTATGTTTGCAAGCAAACGTTTAATTCTGCAAATAAAACACAGACAACACCTGAGAGTCATTTACTGGATCATTATTGCAGTGAGGATTGTTTGTATATGTTTGACAACAGTTCTTCTAACCCTAATTGGTGGAGTGTGGTTTTTCATTTCAATTTTGTAGGAAGACACATCATTGGAATAGTTGTTTTATTTTTGCCAAAATTTGAAATTGCAAGATATTGTGTGTGTGTGTGTTTGTGTGTGTGTGTGTGTGTGTGTGTGTGTGTGTGTGTGTGTGCGCGTGCGTGCTTGCGCGCGCTACGTGCGTGCGTGTGTGTGTGGAGAGAAATGAATAGACCTTGGTGGTTATAGCCTGTCTTGAGCCTTTCAATCAGTGAAAATCATTGTTGATGACGTGTGCTGAAACTTCCCTTGCTTGCGCACCCACGTTCAGAGTCAAAGGGCAAAGTTTAGGGCCTGCATGCTGGGTATTCATTTACAAGATGGCCATCCTGACTCTGTTCTGTGAGGATGGTTTGATGCTGCCTTCACTGATTACACCATTGACATTCAGAGGAGATGACAGCCTATGATTGAGCTGAGAACCTTCTGTTGACCTCGTCGTGCCCCTGACAGAGTGAGTCTCCTGGGGGTCTCTACTTCAAGAACCCTTGCCCATCTCCTCCTGTACAGAAGAGCTTTGGCCCTCCTTTCTCCGCTCTAATCAGGTCTGTTTCAGTCCCGTGGCTGAGATCCCTCAGTAATGAACCACAACTAATTGGACCGATGCAATCACCGTGACAATCGGGTCGTCATGGATACCAGGTTACCAGGGCCTGATATTTGATAAATAGGTGGGAATGAAACACAGGCTGGAGCAGCGATATGTCAGACACATAATCATGTTCATGCAATTGAAAACATATGAAAGCCTTGGACATGCATGTGGACATTTGCACAATCCTGCCTGACTCAGATTTTCCAAAAAGTGGTATGGTATTACAGAGGAAATTAACGTATGGTCCACTTTTGTATCATGTAGTAAACACCTCTTAAAATCTATACATTTAAGCAAAGCTTTGAGATGTGTTAATAGGTTATTATAAAATAAAATAAATCTGAATTTGTGCCAGAATGCTATCTGTTACATTTTGTATTGATTCTGTTGAGCCTTAAACCTGGACCACAGAACCAGTCATAAGTCACACGGGTATATTTGTGGCAATAGGCAACAATACATTGTATGTGTCAAAATTATCGATTTTCCTTTTATGCCAACAATGATTAGGAAATCATAAAGATCATGTTCCATGAAGACATTTTGTAAATTTCCGTATGTACATTAGTAGGTGTTGCTAAGGACTTCATTTAGACAAATTTAAAGGTGATTTTCTCAATATTTAGATTTGTTTGCACCCTACCACTCCAGATTATCAAATAGTTGTATCTTGGCCAAATATGGTCCTATCCTAACAAGCCATAAGTCAATGGAAAGCTTATTTACTGATGTATACATCTCAATAAAAAATTAAAAAATTACCCTTATGACTGGTTTTATGTTCCAGGGTCACATATGTTGTTCTAGTTAATCAAAAGCACTATGCTAAGCTATAGTTTAAGAAGTTAGTGCTAGCAAAGGCAAACTGACAACTTTGAAACTGAAATCTTTAATTTGACTATTTTTAGTTTTTCATTAATATAATGTTTTAAAAGACATTATTTAATATTTTAATGTTTAATAGTGATAGTGAAAATGCTGTCATCCTTTTCTCACCCTCGTGTCATTTATATGACTTTTTCTTCTGTAGAACATAAAAAATCTGTTCCACAAAAGAAAGTCATACAGGGTTGAAACTACACGAGGGTTAGTAAAATGATGACCAGTCTAGTTTTCTGAGTAAACTATCCATTTTAAAATGAGATACACAATAAATAATTTTTTCTGTCATTTATAATCAGACACAGAGCAGTCTTTGGTCTCTTGTGAACCTAGTGTACTCAAGACAAATAAGTGAACGTTTTTCTTTAACATGTCCTTCCATCTGTTCCCTCAGGCCTGCTTTCCCAGGGAAAGATGATGAAGGGAACAAAAATAAAGTGAAATGAAAAACAGAAGAATAAAAGAGCTACAGCACAGAGAGCTCAACACAAACTGTTCCTACTGTGCTGCTACACGGCCTACTGTTCTACCACCTCAGGACACTGCGAGAGAGAAAGAGGGCAGGAGAGGAGAGGAGGAAAGAGACCCCGACAAGGACATGGCGATTCCACCCAAGAGAACAACGTTGGAAGAAAGAAAAGCGAATAAGAGATTGGATGACAGAGTTCCTGCAGAGAAAATAAATGAAGAATTTAGGTAGAGTGTTGACTTTTTACTCAACAAGTTCTTAGTTAGAAATAAGGAGGGAATTGACCAAAAAAAAAGAAGAGAGGCCAGAAGCAGAGTTTATATTGATGTAGATAAACGATACTGTGTATGCAAGAGATTAAGTATGTGATTTCTGGGCCACAAGTGACACCAAACGGACCTGCAAAAATAATGATTGTTTTCAAACAAGTTTCCAGAACACTCACCCCTTCTGCCATTGGTCAATCAAATGGATGGCCCCACCCTAAACTATGCTATTGGTTGAGTCTCTGTTGCTGTGTTGGGCTGATTCTCAAACAAACAGAAATGTTTTGACAGAATTTAGATAAATCAGCCTAACAATGGAGTATTGACTCCTTTTTGACTGCATTATTCACACTATTCCCTACAATAGTCATAATTAAAATGTATTTAATTAGTTTGGAGGTAAATAAAGAATTAAAAAAAAAAATTTTGATTTTAGTTGTTTTCGCTTATTTAAAACTTGTTTTATTATTTGGTCATCTTTAGGTCCCCTTGGAAATTTTCTAAGAGACCCTAGTTGGCCCCGGACCTTGGTTGACTACCATAGCTTTAGATGGTTCACTAACAAAAAATAAAAAACCTGGTTTGTTATTGGTTAAGTAGTACCCTAATTTTCTACTTGTCTTAAACAGGTGCATTCAGATGGAAGATTAACGAGGAAGACTATAGCGTAATAAGGTGGGGCAATGCTACAAGCCTCATTCCACAGAGTCAAGGAAACACAAACCATTAGACAACACTGTCTTTCAGAAACCAGACAATACCCTTTTCATCAGCGAACAACGTGTGTGTGTGTGTTGTGCACATATTTGCTGACAGGCAGACACGCCTCTGCAGGTAAATTGCATTTTGTTTTCCTTTTTTTTTTTGTGATCCTGTTGGCAGCTTCTCTCATTCAGGTGTCTGTCCGTTATTGCAAAATTTGGCACTATCCAAATGAAAACATTATTAAAAAAAGATCCTTTATAATGGCAGGTGAAACAATAAACACACTATAAACTGATGTTGTAATTCTCAGTGCAGCTTTAAATGCAAGTAAAATTTCGGTTTATATATTTATGAGAACTAGTGGGCTTCAGAGACGGTATACGTGTTAACGTCTCCATCACGTTGAGGACAGTCCATGATACATTCCTGCCCTTGAGATTAATTCAATGTAAAGTCTCAGAACATTTGTATGAAAGCCGCAACACATGCAGATACAAAGAAGTGAATTAGTTCTAATCATAAAGTTGTCATCGGCGGCTTTGGAAAGTTCCGGGTTGCCGTGGGCAATAATTGTGAACCTTCACTCATTTAGACAGATTACATTCCATTCTGTGGTTAACAAATTAAACAAATACCACCAGGTGAAGTACTATAATAAAATGTGAGCATGCACACACACACACACACACACACACACACACACACACACACACACACACACACACACACACACACACACACACACACACACACACACACACACACACACACACAAAGGCTGTATATACACCGATCAGGCATAACATTATGACATTATAATATTGTTTTGGTCCCCGTTTTGCTGCCAAAACAGCCCTGACCCATCGAGGAATGGATTCCATTAGACACCCTGAAGGTGTGCTATGGTATCTAGCATCAAGAGGTTAGCAGCAGATCCTTTAAGTCCTGTAAGTTGTGAGGTGGAGCCTCCATAGATTGAACTTGTTTGTTCAGCACATCCCACAGATGCTCGATTGGATTGAGCTCTGGGGAATTTGGAGGCCGAGTCAACACCTCAAACTCGTTGTTGTGCTCCTCAAACCATTGCTGAACCATTTTGCTTTGTGCAAATTATACTGTTAATTATCCTGTTGAAAGATGCCATATTTACCAGGGAATACCGTTTCCATGAAAGGGGTGGACATGGTCTGCAACAATGCTTAGGTAGGTGATAAATGTCAAACTAACATCCACATTGGTGGCAGGACCCAAGGTTTCCCAGCAGAACATTGCCCAAAGCATCACACTGCCTCCACTGGCTTTCCTTCATCCCATAGTGATTCCTGGTGCCATGTGTTTCCCAGGTAAGAAAAGCACACGGCCATCCACGTAATATAAAATAAAAAGTGATTAATCAGACCAGGCCACCTTCTTCCATTGCTCCGTGGTCCAGTTCTGATCACGTGTCCACTGGCAGTGGACAGAAGACAGCATGGGCACCTTGACTGATCTGCAGCCCCATATGCAACAAACTGCAATGCACTGTGTATTACTAGATTTAACTTATTAGGCAATTTGAGGTATAGTAGTTTGTTTGATCAGACCACACAAGCCAGGCTTCACTCACGTTCATCAATGAGACTTGGCCGCTCATGACCCCGTCACTGGTTCACCACATTTCCTTTCTTGGATCACTTTTGATAGATACTGACCAAAGCAGATCAGGAACAGCCCATAAGAGCTGTAGTTTTGGAGATGCTCTGACTTAGCCTTGTCAAACTCACTTAAATACTTACGCTTGCCCATTTTTCCTGCTTCTAACACAATAACTTTGAGGACAAAATGTTTACTTGCTGCCTAATATATCCCACCCACTAACATGTGCCATGATGAAGAGATAATCAGTGTTCACTTCACCTGGTCAAAATGTTATGCCTGATTGGTATATAAAGGTGCATCTCAATACATTAGAATGTTGTGGAAAAGTTCATTTATTTCAGTAATTCTAATTAAAAGGTGAATCTAATATATTAGATAGACTCATTACATGCAACGTGAGATATTTCAAGCCTTTATTTGTTATACATTTTATGATTATGGCTTACAGCTTACGAAAACCCCAAATTCAAAATCTCAGAAAATTTGAATATTGTGAAAAGGTTCAGTATTGTAGTTTCAAAGGTTCCCACTCTAATACGCTAATTAATCCAAAACACCTGCAAAGGGTTCCTGGGCCTTTAAATGGTCTCTCAGGTGAAGAATGCTGACCTGACAGTTGTGCAGAAAACCATTATTGACACCCTCCACAAGGAGGGGAAAGCCTCAAAAGGTAATTGCAAAAGAAGCTGGGTGTTCTATAAAGAGCTGTATCAAAGCACATTAATAGAAAGTTAAGTGGAAGGGAAAAGTGTGGAAGAAAAAGGTGCTCAAGCAGCAGTGATGACCGCAGCCTGGAGAAGATTGTCAGAAAAAGGCCATTCAAATGTGTAGGGGAGCTTCATAAGGAGTGGACTGATGCTGGAGTTACTGCATCAAGAGCTACCTCACACAGACAAATCCTGGACATGGGCTTCAAATGTGGTCAGAAAGAACTGGTCTGTTGCTCAGAGGGCCAGTCCTCTCTTCTGATGAAAGCAAATTTTGGAAAAATGTATCTCATTTGGAAACCAAGGTCCCAGAGTCTGGAGGAAGAATGGATTGGCACACAGTCCAAGATGCTTAAAGTCCAGTGTAAAGTTTCTGCAGTCTGTGTTGGTTTGGGGAGCTATGTCACCGGCTGGTGTTGGTCCACTGTACTTTATTAAGTCCAGAGTCAACGCAGCCGTCTACCATGACATTTTAGAGCACATCATGCTTCCTTCCGCAGACAAGCTTTATGCTGACTTCATTTTCCAGCAGGTCTTGGCGCCTGCCCACACTGCCAAAAAGTACCAAAAACCTGGTTCAATGACTATGGGATTACTGTGCTTGATTTGCCAGAAAACTCGCCTGATCTGAACCCCATAGAGAATCTATGAGGCATTGCCAAGAGAAAGATGAGAGACATGAGAACGAATAGAAGAGCTGAAATTTAATTTAGTTTATAGTTTATTGATTTATATAGCACATTTAAAACAACCAAGGTTCACCAATGTGCTGTACAAGATGATTAAAACAGAATTACACATTAGATATAAACATTAAGGATACATGGGAAAGCATTAACACCATCCGTTAAAACATAAACTATATAAATTAGTTTTAAGGATGCTTTAAAAGTAGCAACAGAGGGGGAAGATCTGATACTAAGAGGAAGACAGTTCCAGAGTCGAGGAGCCGCTACAGAGAAAGCCCGGTCACCTTTAGTCTTATAGCGAGCGCAAAGAATAGAAAGTAGAAGTTGATTCGAAGAGCGTATGGATCTTGAGGCATTGTGCATAACAAGAAAATCACTAATGTACTGAGTTGCAAACAGGGCTTTAAACACAAAAAGCTAATTTTTTTTATCAATCCGTGACCTAACCGGTAGCCAATGAAGAGAGGCTAGCACAGGAGTGATGTGCTGATGCTTTTTAGTGCCAGTTAGTAGTCTGGCTGCTGCGTTCTAAACCATTTGCAAACGATTTACAGCTGAATGAGGCAAACCCAGGTACAACAAATTACAATAGTCCAGCTTCGAGGTAATAAATGCATAAATGACAGGTCTTTCTTTGATAGCATCATCTTAGTTTTAGCAATAGATCTCAGTTGGAAGAAACTGCTTTTTACCACAGCGCTAATCTGCTTATTAAAACCCAGGCTGGGATCAAACATTTCACCAAGATTCCTGACACAGTCATGAACATTTGAGGATAGAGAACCAAGCTGATGGACTATGGTAGAAGTCAGATCTGATGGGGCAAAGATAATGAATGGAATGTGTCAAAAATATCAA